>NC_056451.1:18683880-18753880 GCF_018296145.1 Oncorhynchus tshawytscha
TTTCCAAACCTTCCATAACAAAGCCATCTCCTACAGAGAGATGAACCTGGGGAAGAGTCCCCTAAGCAAGCTGGTCCTGGGGCTCTGTTCACAAACACAAACAGACCCCACAGAGCCCCAGAACAGCAACACAATTAGACCAAATCAAATCATGAGAAAACAAAAAGATAATTACTTGACACATTGGAAAGAATTAACAAAAAACAGAGCAAACTAGAATGCTATTTGGCCCTAAACAGAGAGTACAGAGTAGCAAAATACCTAACCATTGTGACTGACCTAAACCTAAGGAAAGCTTTAACTATGTACAGACTCAGTGAGCATAGCCTTGCTATTATTGAGAAAGGCCGCCTTAGGCAGACCTGGCTCTCAAGAGAAGACAGGCTATGTGCACACTGCCCACAAAATGAGATGGAAACTGAGCTGCACTTCCTAACCTACTGCCAAATGTATGACCATATTAGAGATACATATTTCCCTCAGAATACTCAGATCCACAAAGAATTAGAAAACAAACCCATTTTTGATAAACTCCCATATCCTTTGGGTGAAATACCACAGTGTGCCATCACAGCAGCAAGATTTGCAACCTGTTGCCACAAGGGCAACCAGTTAGGAACAAACACCATTGTAAATACAACCCATATTTATGTGTATTTATTTTCCCTTTTGTACTTTAATAATTTGCACATAATATGACATTTGTAATGTCTTTATTCTTTTGGAACTTTTGTGAGTGTAATGTTTACTGTAGATTGTTATTATTATTTTTTTTAAATTAACTTTTGATTATTATTTAGCACACTTGCTTTGGCAATGTAAACATATGTTTTCCATGCCAATAAAGTCCTTAAATAGAATTGAATTGAGAGAGAGAGAGAGAGAGAGAGAGAGAGAGAGAGAGAGAGAGAGAAAGAGCTTAGTCAGAGCCAGGGGCGGGCTTAGTGATTTGGAGGCCCCCGTCAGAGGCCAGTCTGTTTTACCTTTTAATGTGCCATGAACACAACCAGTCATGTTTTTATCTGATTGTCAAATAATCACTTCAAAAGTAGGTTACCTTCACACGTTCATCCAAAACAATTCCAGCATCCGAACAGTGCACTGTGCACCCGCCAACTTTCCTTCAATTCAATAGAGGCTGAAACTATCTCACCGGCGAAAGCATCCGAGCGAGCGAAACAGCGCCCCTCTGTCTTACTATATGTAGCCCATGTATCTGATGCTGTCTGGCCAAAAAGAGTATGACATGCCAGACAGCATCAGATAAATGGGCTACACATACTGTACATGTCCTCTGCTTAGATGATGATGGCAGTTTCATCAGCAGCACCTGCCTTTTTACTGAAGAAATGTGTATTGTATCCTCTTAGAGTCCGAGGACAAAGGGCTGGGTCGAGAACCAGTCTTCCCTAAATAGCAAAATGGGGTGGAGACCAGATGTAAATCAGTGACGCCTCGCTACACGTTAAATCAATCAAATGCCTTGCTTGGGGGAGCTCCAATAGTGCTCACTAAATTAGTGTTGTAGGTGCAACCGTGCATGGTGAAGATGGCCAGGAAATCGCTGATTGAAATCTCCATCAATAAACAGTATGTTGATGTATTTGGATTGTGTAATGAGCACACTTCTGACAAAACGGTTTCTGCAATTTTCTGCAATGTTGCAAACGAGCATACGGACCAACTCTCTCCAAAATGTGTCCTATCCAGTCAGAAAACAGTGCCGAACATAACACCTGGCACCAACGGGCCTGTGGGCAAGGGTTCTTGAAAAGTAAGATCCAATCAAAATATTGCCGCTGGGAGCCAACATTCAAACTGTTTTTGCAATACAAAATTCTCCACTCAGCGATACGATTTTGGAGGTGTGGCAACGTGAGACTACTACTAAGCTAACATATGGAATAGTTTTAAGATGCTCATACCAAGGATGACTTAGATATTTGATTTAGAATTTTAGGTTACAAAAATATTAATTGATGACGTGGAAATGCCCTATTCATTTCCATTCATATTTCGCCCCGGTAACAAGTTACCTAATTTGACGAACACTGCTGTAGCTCTGCCACCTTCTGCCGACATCGGTGGATATCTCTATCTTATACACAGATTATGATGGGGATTTATTTATTGCTTTGAGCGGAGCATGGGGGGGGGAGAAATTATTAGAATATTATTTAAAAAATGTATGGCCAGCTCTTGAGGTCCATTGATGATGTGAGGCCTGAGGCAATTGCCTCTTCTGCCTAATAGTAAGTCCACCAGTGGTCAGAGGAAGGTTAGAGTTCTGCTTCTCTATACAAAAGCATGGAAAGGAGATGCGCATTATGAACTGAGAGGTGGCCACAGCAGTGGTAGGGAGAGAGGGACAAGGAGAAAGAGAGAGAGAGAGAGAGAGAGAGAGAGAGAGAGAGAGAGAGAGAGAGAGAGAGAGAGAGAGAGAGAGAGCGCAGCAGGGAGTAATTGCCCATCACTCTTATAATCTGTGTAGGGATAGGCAAGAATACAGGGACATGTGAGGAGGGGACATCCCCAGAGATTTAACAGAGGTAGAAAAACAGCTAATCGTGGCTCTTCCCTTGTGTGCATCAGTTGTGCTGGGCTACACTACACAGCTTCTAAAATCTTTCCTTTCTTCCATCCTCAACCCCAGGACGTGGCTGCTCACATTAAACAATGATTCCCTAGTTGATCCTGCCCTGCGTTTCTCGGTTGTCGTGGGGGAAAAATGCTGACACGCAAACAGTGAGCTGCTTTGTAAGTGTGCACATTATTATGGGCAGAACATTTTTTTTAAATCTGGAGGCGCAGAATATGGATTTATTATGAAATAGGAACGATAATATGAAATTATATTTTTGGTTTCTGTCATGGTAGGACGCAGATGTAATATTGGTGGAGTTTGTTTTGCATGGCCCGGTGCCCCGGGTGGGTGAAGATTTCACTTAAAGACCAATGGAATGAGGAAACTGCACACATCTGGGGCACATAAAAGGAACTTGCACATTGAATGCAGCCAGGTTCTCTCCACAGCTCCACCAATCTGTCCTCCATCACCTCGGTCCACACGGTGTGTGTAGTTGTTACTTTCCTCTTTGCCATCATTGTTTTGGTCTCACATGTTGAGTGCTCATTGGCTATTAGCAGCATTCCTTGCCCAATCGCGTTGTAGCACTGCTCATACTACAAGATGCACAACCTAAATGTGTCCCAAAAACTTTCAGGACATCCGACAGGGATCTGGAGAATGGAACAGCCATCGTCAGTCCTGACGTATTGATCCTAGCCCAAGTTCATAGGGTTTCACCCCGATCATGAAAATGTGTCTAGGATGGCAAAAAACATGGGGAATTCATGGCATAATTGTGTAGTGGAGCCCGGCATTAGTTTCAGCCTCCATTTGCAAAGCTGTTCAGTTAGTTAATGCAATCCCTGCTTTGTCTGTACCATCACTGCCTTCATAAGCTGAACAGATAAGGTTATCATTAACCAAAGCAAGATCAGCAAACATTCACACTGGCTGCTGTCTCCTCAGTCTCTCTACACCTTGTGTACTTGAATTTCCAACTGGAAAAGGGAAAGGCTTAGAGACCACAGGAGTTAAGCCTTATCTTTCACCAAGAACATCTCTTTAGATACCAATCTAAAGCACCGCATTGAGGGCTTGGGGGAGAAAAAAAAAATCGATGTTACTTCAACTCAAAAGAGCAAGCAAGCAGAATTTCCCTGCCAACGCATTTAACATTTACATCCTAGTGTCTACGGCCTTATCGGCTTCCTCATCAACACACGCTCGCATGCAAACACACTCAAGCACACGCACACACACACACACACACACACACACACGCATTGTTATACTTGGGAAAACATTCGCTAATACTTTCATCATTCTGATGTTCGTTTCTCTGTCCACAGAATGTGTCTGGTTGGCTTCCTAGTGACAAACACTGGCCCAGAGGACTGGAACTACTGAGATGATAGGACAGCCCTGATGCAGTACACATGAGCACATTACAAACCCTATCTAATGTCCGTTCATAGAAATAAACTACTGAACTGCATACAGTATCACCACAGTATTGTCTGTCTATGAATTCAATCCATGATACCACACAATAAACACAATAGATATTACCATCAAATATTGTTGTATTGCACTGAAAAAATGGGCCAATCATTTCACCAGCTGTTTCACTGGTTTTGAACTCACCTCATCAAAGCCACTGTCCTCTTTCTTGAAAGCTGAAAATAGAGAAAAGAAGAAAATCAGGCTCACATTGACTTCTTCTGAACAGGGAACAAAAACAGTGCCTACAACCAGTGTGCACTCACTTATAACCCACACACACACACGTACAGTACGCACACACACACTTATAACCCACACACACACGTACGCACACACACAGCCATGTAATTGTGTCCTGATTTCCTATTCGTGGGATAAAGATTCATTATGCTTCCTTCATTAAGGTAGACACTCAGGCAGACAGTCTGAGGTCAATCAACATGATCCGACACTGGCAGCGTTCAGACGAAGAGTTTGTTTGTGCTTTATCAGACAGACCTTTCAGACACTGCATCATCTTTAGTAAACTAGTGAAAGGCTGGGAACACACCTGGGATCACTTCAAATTCTATTTGAAATCTTTAAATATACTTTAGCTGTGCGTGATTGATCTTGCCTGGCGCAACGGAACCAATAGATTAGTCCCAAAAGAGGCCTCCCGGGCGGCGCAGTGGTCTAGGGCACTGCATCGCAGTGCTAGCTGTGCCATCAGAGACTCTGGGTTCGCGCCCAGGCTCTGTCGCAGCCGGCCGCGACCGGGAGGTCCGTGGGGCGACGCACAATTCGCCTAGCGTCGTCCGGGTTAGGGAGGGTTTGGCCGGTAAGGATATCCTTGTCTCATCGTGCAGTAGCGACTCCTGTGGCGTGCTGGGCGCAGTGCACGCACCAGGTCGCCAGGTGCACAGTGTTTCCTCCGACACATTGGTGCGGCTGGCTTCCATGTTGGATGCGCGCTGTGTTAAGAAGCAGTGCGGGTTGGGTTGTGTTTCGGAGGACGCATGGCTTTTGACCTTCGTCTCTCCTGAGCCCTTACGGGAGTTGAAGCGATGAGACAAGATAGTAACTACTAACAATTGGATACCACGAAATTGGGGAGAAAGGGGGGTAAAATAAATCAAATTAAAAATGAAAAAGAATAGTCCCAAAAGTGCACACCCCACCCAAAGGTGGCTTAAGCAAACGCTGTAAGTAATTTTGAAAGATTTCAAATAATATTTGAACCCAGGTGTGGCAGGGAGAGAGCAACACAACACTAGAAGCCCATTGGTGTGACTGAGGAGCTCTCGTCTTCTCTCGCCACTATAACTATAATCACAGGAAGTCATAGCGATTGCATTGGACAGCAATATCCTTCGTATTTATGAAAAGGAAGGTAAACAATGCTGTGTTGCCGGTGTGATTGTTTCCTCCTAGACAGCTAGATGTACTGTATGGTACATTCAGTGCCAACCAGATCTTATCTTCAGCATTGTTTTTAACTGTGAAAGACAAACCAATCCACATTGCCTGGGAGGAGTGCTGAAAAATGCTTTTTGGAAACATAGCCTAATAAATATCTCTTTAATTACAAATGTCTCATAATGATCTCAATAATTATCTGATTTTAGGGTATCACAACTAATCTGACACAATGAGACAGGGGAAGTTACAGATGGGAGTAACAGTATTTTGTTTGGCATTGATGTGAAATGACTTATTCATTTCAATGGCATTGTTTTGAGGAAGAGTCATCTAGACGCGGAGCCATAATATTGCGTCTTTCTCATCAGAGAACAGTGACACAGTAGGATCATTACAACTGCAGTAAATGGGAGTCAATACACAAGACATTGTTATTTAGTTCGAACACTCATTCACATACAAGTCTGATATATTGAACAATTCCAACACAGAACTAAACATGGACTCGTATTCAAGAACATAAATATAAAATACTATACAGTTGAAGTCGGAGGTTTACATACATCTAAGCCAAATACAGTACATTTACGTTCTGACCTTTATTTCCTCTGTTTTGTATTTATTTAGTATGGTCAGGGCGTGAGTTGGGGTGGGCAGTCTATGTTTGTTTTTCTATGATTTGGGGATTTGTATGTTTCGGCCTAGTATGGTTCTCAATCAGAGGCAGGTGTCATAAGTTGTCTCTGATTGAGAATCATACTTAGGTAGCCTGGGTTTCACTGTTTGTTTTTGGGTGATTGTCTATGTTGATTGCTTGTGTCAGCACAGTTCTCATTAGCTTCACGGTCGTTATTTTGTTTATTGTTTTGTATAGTGTGTTTCAGTGTTCAGTGTGTTCTTTATTAAATTTCATTATGAACACATACCACGCCGCATTTTGGTCCTCCGATCCTTCTCGCCTCTCCTCTTCAGATGAAGAGCCGTGACACTCAGTTTCACAATTCCTGATATTTAATCCTAGTAAAAATTCCCTGTTTTAGGTCAGTTTGGATCACCACTTTATTTTATCAATGTGAAATTTCAGAATAATAGTAGAGAGAATTATTTATTTCAGCTTTTATTTCTTTCATCACATCCTCAGTGGGTCTCTAGGAGACAGAACGTGTCTCCTTCCTGAGCGGTATGACGGCTACGTGGTCCCATGGTGTTTATACTTGCGTACTATTGTTTGTACAGATGAACGTGGTACCTTCAGGCATTTGGAAATTGCTCCCATGGATGAACCAGACTTGTGGAGGTCTTGGCTGATTTCTTTTGATTTTCCCATGATGTCAAGCAAAGAGGCACAGAGTTTGAAGGTAGGCCTTGAAATACATCCACAGGTACACAAGTTGTTTAAAGGCATTCCCCAACTGGAGGCCCAAGGGGGATTTTTTTTTTTATAATAAAATAATATGGTTATTATTATAATTATTGGACATAAAAGACAGCTCCAATTGATTATAATTTGAGAAATAGTTTCCAAAGTATTCCCACGCATAATACAGAGATTTACAGTGTATGCGATCGTGAGCAAATGTAAGCAAGGTTTGAAATGATTATGTTACAGTAAATTTTGTGACGTGTGCTCCCTCTCTGGCCTCCAGGTCCCCATACTGCACACCTGTCACCATTGTTACACGCATCAGTGCATAATGAAATTGCCTCACCAAAGGGAAGCATCAGGGAGTGTTTAATTTGAAAAATAATTGTGTTGGAGGTGATGTCAGGTCCAGGTGTCAGAACCAGAGCTACCTGGGAGGCCTCAGCTGGTTTGACGGGTTCCCCTGCCTCAGCTGGCTCGACGAGTTTCCATACCTCAGCGGGATCGACAGGCTACCATGCCTCAGTTGGCTCGACAGGCTACCATGCCTCAGCTGGCTCGAGGGGCTACCATGCCTCAGCTGGCTTGACAGGCTCCCATGCCTCAGCTGGCTCAACAGGCTCCCATGCCTCAGCTGGTTCGACAGGCTACCATGCCTCTGCTGGCTCAGCTGGCTCAACAGGCTCCCATGCCTCAGCTGGCTTGACAGGATCCCATGCCTCAGCTGGCTCGACAGGCTACCATGCCTCAGCTGGCTTGACAGGCTACCATGCCTCAGCTGGTTGACAGGCTACCATGCCTCAGCTGGTTGACAGGCTACCATGCCTCAGCTGGCTTCGACAGGCTACCATGCCTCAGCTGGTTGACAGGCTCCATGCCTCAGCTGGCTCATGCCTCAGGCTCCCATGCCTCAGCTGGTTCGACAGGCTCCCATGCCTCTGCTGGCTCAGCTGGCTCAACAGGCTCCAATGCCTCAGCTGGTTGACAGGCTACCATGCTGCCTCAGCTGGCTCAACAGGCTACCATGCCTCAGCTGGCTTGACAGGATCCCATGCCTCAGCTGGCTCAGCTGGCTGGCTTGACAGGATCCCATGCCTCAGCTGGCTTGACAGGCTCCCATGCCTCAGCTGGCTCGACAGGCTACCATGCCTCAGGTGGCTCGACAGGCTCCCATGCCTCAGCTGGCTCAACAGGCTCCCATGCCTCAGCTGGCCAACAGGCTACCATTCCTCAGCTGGCTCGACAGGCTACCATTCCTCAGCTGGCTCGACAGGCTACCATGCCTCAGCTGGCTCGACAGGCTTCCATGCCTCAGCGGGTTCGACCGGCTCCCATGCCTCAGCGGGTTCAATAGGCTCCCATGCCTCAGCTGGGTGAACAGGTTCCCGTGCCTCGACCGAGGCACCTGGGGAGGTCTCAGCCGGCTCATCAGGCTCTCATGCGACCGGTCCGCTCCTGATCCCCAGGATCGTTCCTCGTTGGTGTCCTGCTGCTGGAGCCGAACGCGCTGGGGAGGGGGTACTGTCACGTGTGCTCCCTCTCTGGCCTCTAGGTCACCAGGCTGCTCATTATGGCGCACACCTGTCACCATCGTTATGCGCATCGGCGCATAATGACACTCACCTGGACTCCATCACTTCCTTGATTACCTGCCCTATATTTGTCACTCCCTTTGGTTCATTCCCTATATCTGTCTCTCCCATTGGTTCCTTCCCTATATCTGTCTCTCCCATTGGTTCCTTCCCCAGGTGTCATTGTTTCTGTTTCAGTTTCATGTCTGTGCGTTGTTTGTGTTTCTTGTTTTGTATTATGTTTTCATTTATTTATTAAATGATTCACTCCCTGAAATTGTTCCCGACTCTCGGTGCACACGTTACAAATTTGCAGTCTACAAATGATTTGTAATTATGAATCTAGTTGAATCTAGCTGAATCTAGTTGATGATCCCTGAAGTAGGCCAACTGTCTCATCCCAGCTAACCTCAGCTAAGGTCAGAAGGCTGCATTGTCATAGCGATGTACTGGAAATACACAGTAACAGTTAAAAGACAAGGATAGAGTTGTGAGTTTGTAGATCCTACAGTAAATGACCTTAGCACAGTTAGCAATTGACATGCAAGATGGTAGCATAGCCTGGAATAGCCTACAAAATGGGGCCCACATCAAATTCCCAACTCCATTTAGCATGATATGTTACATTTCGTAGGATATGTATTAACTTGAGGATGTCCATCACCCATGTCTTAAGATATGTTATGAATTACAATTTATATAATATATTACGAATTTGGAAAACATACAATGTTACAAATTAGCAAAACATATGAAATGGTATGAATTCTGGCTAGGTAGCTAACGTTAACTTGTTGGAAAAAAGTAGCTGGGTTAGGGATTAAGGTTAGGGTTAAGTTTAAGAGTTAGGTTACAGGATTAAGGTTAGGGTTAACTAAAAGGGTTAAGGTTAGTTTTAGAGTTAGGGGAAGGGTTAGCTAACATGTTAAGAAGCTGCAAAGTAGCTAAAAAGTTGTAAGTAGCTGCAATGTTGCTAATTAGCTCAAATTCTAAAGTTGTCCGTGATGAGATTCGAACTCGCAACCTTTCACCCGACCAACCAGCCTACCTTCGTTTTTTTGCCTTAAGTAACAATATGTCTTGTGTAACCATATCAAAGGTAACATAATGGTCTAACTGGGGGTCCCGGATTTACGTTTACTATGTTACGTCTAGTCTATGAGACCAGGCTGAACTATGATGTGACATTGAGTGTGAGCGTATTACAGTTTTTCTCAATTACTAAAACAAAATTTCTGAAACCTTGCTCCATTTCCTGAAAACATTAAACACAAAACCTCATCTTCAAGCACTATTTACATAACCTCTGACTCTTCTTGCAAAATGAAACATTTGCCTCAAAACAGTTTGACCTGTGTTCAAAATCAAACACTGCTCTCAAATCATAAACAAAGTGATCAAAATGATATACACTCTCAAGCAGTCAGTAAACAATACACCGAAAAATAGAAAACACATTGTTCAAAACATACAATTCTCAGGGAGAAGTACATTTTTAATCTAAAAAAATATTCATATTTTTCTGTCATTGTCTTTTGATGAACGAAAACATGTTCTATCATAGTGGCTCAAAATGTATCAGAAATTACTACTCTGCTTTGCTCTTTGCAATTTTGTTTTTTGCTCTTTTTTGTTCTGTTTGCTCTCTGAACTGGCTTATTTGTTTGTGTCGCATCATTTGAAACAGGTTAAATCAATTTTGAGTGGTTGTGTTCAATCAATGACATATGTTCTCTATTTGTATTTGATTGTTGCCACTTATGTTTACCAGTATGGATGACATGTGCATTAGAGTGCAGGATGTGTTTTGAGAATGAGAATGTGTTTAGAGTTTTGCTGAAAAGTCTAAGTGAGATCTGCAAATTGTGTTTTACCATGTGAAATGGTTTAAGGTATTTAAAACAGACTGCATAATTAGCTAAATGAGTCCAGGCAACTGAGAATATTGTTCAGCCAATGGGTTTTAGTGTTTTAGCAATTGAGAAAAACTGTATTAGGACATGTATGGAAATAATAATATCTACTGGTATATAGTATAGTAAGCATTATGACTTGGTTACAAGAAGCCCAACTTCTCTAACTATACTAGATGTAATGCTCTTTGTTAAACCATCCGTGAAACACAGACAGAGAGTGAGTGATCAATCAATGCCAAAATAGTGCGGTGCACCACGTTGATGGCTGATGCAGATATCAGCAGCAACAGTGACCAATATGGACAAGGACTATCCATGCAGCAGAAAAGTCAATGCCGACCTTTTTTCATGCAGCCTCATATTCGACCCATATTGGTAAATGTTCCCTCTTCTTGTTGTATATGATCAGTTCATTTGTGGGGAGAGAATATATAACAGTCGTCTACATAGGGAGTGATATTTGGTGAGCCTTTAATGCACCAAACCGTATAGACCAACACGGGATGAGAGAGAGAAGAGAGAGAGGGGCAGTGTGTGTACCTGCTTAGATGCCTGAGTTTACTCACGCAGGCCATTTGGATAGCAAGCTCCTTCCAGTTGTACAATAAGCACATCGGCAAATCCCTGATGTTTTATACGGCAGTAATGATAACACTCAACATAAACTACCCATTTACAATATTCACATAGTTAATATCATAGCCATGTATTTAGAATGCACTTTTTCTAATGTCATTCACGGTTACAGTGTAACAATGTGTTGAATTGCAGCAACACAATGACAGTTATTGCCATAATGCATCATCGTAATGTCGTAAAAGTGATTGCCACCAGTGTGAATGCCACCGCATGTAAAGATTTTTCGTAATAGTGAAATTCCGCTATCGTCCCGACTAGTTGGAGTGGACATTATTAGAATAGTTCCCTAGGCTACAGCGCCGTTTTCCATAACCGTTAACTGCGATAGGCTATGCATTGTTGCACTATAACCGCTACAGTAGGGGTAGGCTACTCACCTATACGACTGAAGCTCTCTGACAAAGTTCTTCGCAACTTTTTCATTTTGCCGATTTTTTCAGCAGGTTTCGAAACTGGCATCAGGTCACACATCTTGACGGTTGGACTGCAGCAGACAGTGGTCTTCACAAAACGAGAGGAGCGCAGGGTTCAAACCAAGGGGTTCTCCGTTCTACTACGATGTCAAGAAACAGGAAACGTTTATGCTAACGCTTTTGTTTTCAAAAACACATTGGTGTATTCTTCTCAGGTTTTCTTTGTGTCCAACGACATTTCTAAAGTCGGAATTTTCCACAAGATGCCAAGTATGAAGCTGTAAAATAAAACATGGGCTGGCTGATATTCTCTGTTTTCTCCCTGAAACTGAACGGGTTGTTGAGTTCTTTCTTTCTCACTCAGTCTCTCTCTCACTCTCTGCTCTGCTCCCCTGCAAATCTGGATGTCATTTTTGGGATTCTCTCTCTCCCGTCTGCGAGAGGGAAGAAAAAAACATACTCCAGCAGAGCTACAAACCCCGCCCAGGATGCACAACGATTGGCCAAATAAGAACAGGGGATTCTGTCATTTGTCATTGATCTATCAATCATGCTTTAGTGCCGCTCGAATACAAAAACTATATAACCATTTAAGTGCGCAGGGTTCATAGCCAGAGAGTCCGCTGTTCAGATAAAAGTAACTCACAACAAGTGAAAGTGTGATGGTCTACTATACTGTGGCATTTAGTCTACCACAAGTAGTTTGGCTATTGTTGACATATCAAAAATATATCTTAGCCAATGATGCAAATAACCTAATAATAACAATAACATCAAATACGATCATGAATGTCTTCCAAATATCCTTTGTTTTAAAATATTATTGGATTATTTGATAATTCCATTGTAGTGTTGGGTGTTGTGAAGGGATGTTTAGGAAGTAAGTCCTAGTAGGAAACCGTTTATTGGAACTTTATGCAACAACAAAAAAAGGTTTTATCACAGTCTCTAATGCTTTCTGAGAGGTGTCTAACTTGATATGAGGCCTACACCTGTTAATATAATTTCGCTTAATTTTCATTACCAATTTACATTATGAGTCAGAGGACATTACCCGTCAGCCACATACAGTATGCGCACTAAGCGCATTTGGCATCTCCAAATGGTTGGCTACACATGGAGTCATACATTTATTGGATTAAGCAAACGCACAGATGCCAGTTTACATTTAATATATTTCTGCATCAACTTCAAAGACAACTGCTTTCCCCACCTAGTCTCCCTTGGTGGTGCAAATCTCCACCGAGGACCTTGAGCGCGCAACAGCAACACACGAGCAGCTGCCTCAGCAGAGCCTTGGCACAGAAGTGTCGGGAACAGTCTATTCAACACTGGAGAGTAAAACTTGAAACAAAGCTGAGTTCAAACTTACAATAATGTCAGCGAATGCTAGTGTATAACAGCTGTATTCTCGGATATGTCTGATGGCAGTAACAAGCACTTGTTTAGCTAACAAACAAACACATATTTATGTATGTACACTATTTTATTTATTTATTTTTCCTTTATTTAACTAGGCAAGTCAGTTGAGAACAAATTCTTATTTTCAATGATGGCCTAGGAACAGTGGGTTAACTGCCTGTTCAGGGGCAGAACAACAGATTTGTACCTTGTCAGCTCGGGGATATGAACTTGCAACCTTTCGGAACTGTTCAAAAGTTTGGGGTCACTTAGAAATGTCCTTGTTTTTGAAAGAAAATCTTTTTTTTGTCTATTAAAATAACATCAAATTGATCAGAAATACAGTGTAGGTATTGTTTATGTTGTAAATGACTATTGTAGCCGGAAATAATATCTACATAGGCATACAGAGGCCCATTATCAGCAACCATCACTCCTGTGTTCCAATGGCACATTGTGTTAGCTAATCCAAGTTTATCATTTTAAAAGGCTAACTGATCATTAGAAAACCATTTTGCAATTATGTTAGTGTAACCAATGTGAAATGTCTAGCTAGCTAGCGGGGTGCGCCCTAATAGCGTTTCAATTGTTGACGAAACTTGCTCTGAGACCTTGAAGTAGTTGTTCCCTTTGCTCTGCAAGGGCTGCGGCTTTTGTGGAGTGATGGGTAACGATGCTTTGAGGGTGGCTGTTGTTGATGTGTGCAGAGAGTCCCTGGTTCGAGCCCAGAGAGGGGCGAGGAGAGGGACAGAAGCTAAACTGTTACATTAGCACAGCTGAAAACTGTTGTTCTGATTAAAGAAGCAATTACAACTGGCCTCCTTCAGACTAGTTGAGTATCTGGAGCATCAGCATTTGTGGGTTCGATTACAGACTCAAAATGGCCAGAAACAAAGAACTTTCTTCTAAAATTCGTCTGTCTATTCTTGTTCTGAGAAATGAAGGCCATTCCATGCAAGAAATTGAAGATCTCATTCTAGACACTCTAATGTACTTGACCTCTTGCTCAGTTGTGCACCGGGGCCTCCCACTCCCACTGTGTACTACTCCCTCCACAGAACAGTGCAAACTGGCCCTAACCAGAATAGAAAGAGGAGTGGGAGGCTCCGGTGCACAACTGAGAAGGGGACAAGTACATTAGAGTGTCTAGTTTGAGAAACAGATGCCTCACAAGTCCTTAACTGGCAGCTTAATTAAATACTACCTGCAAAACACCAGCCTCAACGTCGACAGTGAAGAGGCAATTCCGGGATGCTGGCCTTCTAGGCAGAGTTGCAAAGAAAAGGCCATATCTCAGACTGGCCAATAAAAAGAAAAGATTAAGATGGGAAAAAGAACACAGACACTGGACAGAGTCACCTCTTCACTGCTGATAATGGGCCTCTGTACGCCTATGTAGATATTCCATAAAAAAATCTTTGGTTTCCAGCTACAATAGTAATTTACAACATAAACAATGTCTACACTGTATTTCTGATCAATTTGATGCTATTTAATGGACAACAAAAATGTGCTTTTATTTAAAAAACAAGGACATTCTAAGTACTTTTGAACAGTAGTGTATATACAGTACCATATACAGACACACCTACTCATTGAAGGGCTTTTCTTTATTTTTTACTATTATCTACATTGTAGAATAATAGTGAAGACATCAAAACAGTGAAATAACACATATGGAATCATTTAGTAACCAAACAAGTGTTAAACAAATCAAAATATATTTTAGATTAGAGATTCTTCAAAGTAACCACCCTTTGCTTTGATGACAGCTTTGCACACTCTTGGAATTCTCTCAACCAGCTTCATGAGATAGTCACATGGAATGCATTTCAGCTAACAGGTGTGCATTCTTAAAAGTTCATTTGTGGAATTTATTTCCTTCTTAATGCGTTTGAGCCAATCAGTTGTGTTGTGACAAGGTAGGAGGGGTATACAGAAGATAGCCCTATTTGGTAAAAGACCAAGTCCATATTATGGCAAGAACAGCTCAAATAAGCAAAGAGAAACAACAGCCCATTACTTTAAGACATGAAGGTCAGTGAAAGCGGAACATTTCAAGTACTTTAAAAGTTTCTTCAAGTGCAGTTGCAAAAACCATCAAGCGCTATGATGAAACTGGCTCTCATGAGGAAAGGGAGGAAAGGAAGACCCAGAGTTACCTCTGCTGCAGAGGATAAGTTTATTAGAGTTAACTGCACCTCAGATTGCAGCCCAAATACATGCTTCGCAGAGTTCAAGTAAAAGACACATCTCAACATCAACTGTTCAGAGACATGAATCAGGCCTTCATGGTTGAATTGTTGCAAAGAAACAACTACTAAAGGACACCAATGATAAGAAGAGACTTGCTTGGGCCAAGAAACACGAGCAATGGATATTAAACCGGTGGAAATCTGTCCTTTGGTCTGATGAGTCCAAATTTGAGATTTTTGATTCCAACCGCCATGTCTTTGTGAAATGCAGAGTAGATGACCGGATGATCTCCGCATGTGTGGTTCCCACCATGAAGCATGGAGGAGTAGGTGGGATGGTGTGGGGGTGCCTTGCTAGTGACACTGTCAGTGATTTATTTAGAATTTAAGGAACACTTAACCAGCATGGCTACCACAGCATTCTGCAGAAATACGCCATCCCATCTGGTTTGCTCTTTGTGGGACTATCATTTGTTTTTCAACAGGACAATGACCCAAAACACACCTCCAGTCTGTGTAAGGGATATTTAGCCAAAGAGAGTGATGTAGTGCTGCATCAGATGACCTGGCCTCCACAATCACCCAAACTCAACCCAATTGAGATGGTTTGGGATGAGTTGGACCGCAGAGTGAAGGTAAAGCAGCCAACAAGTGCTCAGCATATGTGGGATCTCCTTCAAGCATTCTTCATGAAGCTGGTTGAGAGAATGCCAAGAGTGTGCAAAGCTGTCATCAAGGCAACGGGTGGCTAATTTGAAGAATCTCACATTTTAAATATGTTTTGATTTGTTTAACACTTTTTTGGTTACTACATAATTCCATATGTGTTATTTCATAGTTTATATGTCTTCACTATTACTCTACAATGTAGAAAATAGTAAAAATTAAGAAAAACCCTTGAACGAGTGTCCAAACTTTTGACTGGTACTGTAAATATATATTTTTTTGCATGTTATTTTGGCATTAATACGTGTCACATATGAGTTTGAAACAATTACAAATATATATATTGAATTAATAAAGCGGCACACAAACATGGTGTCTTTTTTGTTTTCTTGAGAAAGGCAGCTCCAAAATGCAGGTAATTCAGCCTAGCTCAGTGCTTTCTGTGGTGGAGGGGCAACTAGTGGAAAGTACAGAGTTTAGATGTTGATAATCTCTAGTTTCTAGTTTTTTGGCTCAGTGTTTTGTCACTCATGGAGACACTACGTCACTGCAGAATCTAGAGGGAGATTAGGCAGTCCAAGGGGGAGCTAGGCAGTTCAAGCCCCCTTGGATGCAGCCATATATTTACATTAGAAGTGCCCATCCAAGAAGGCTCAAGGTCATTGGTCACAGATAAAATAACGTCAAATCACGTTATATCTACCGCAGCTTTGATTGGGCAGATCATGTCAACGTCATACTTTCAAAATCTTAGCTAGCAAGCTAGATAAGCAGAGAGTACTTCTGTCCAAGGCAGAGGGACTGTCTCGTTTTGTGTACCCCTCATTATCTTTATGTGTAAATCCAGCTACTTGTAAAGAGATCAATAAGACCTTTCTTGACTTAATCTGGAAAAATAAGTCTCACAAACTAAAACAATCTGTCCTTTCTAACAAAAGAGCTGAAGGCGGTCTAGAAGTGATGGATTTTGTTGACATAAATAACACTTTCAAGATAAACTGGTTGAAAAAATGTTTGATCAATGCTGATTCAATATGGTATTTCATTCCAAATAATGTGTTTAATAAATTAGGAGGTCTTCAATTTTTACTGAAATGTAATTATATTCCCAAAAGATTACCTGCTAAATTGGCTAGGTTTCACCAACAAGCTTTAATGGCCTAGAAAATATGTTTCCTGCACAATTCTTCCCCACATAAAGCTCTTTTGTGGAATAATTCAGACATAACTGTAAGGAATAAGTCATTGTTCTACCACAGCTGGCATGAGAGGAATATTGACTTTGTTCTTGATATTTTTGACAACAAGGGTAATATTCTCACATATGAACAATTTATAACATTGAAAGAGTTTCCAATACCTTTCAGAGAGTTTATTTCTGTGATCAAAGCCGTTCCCAGTGGTCTAACTACACATGGGGAGGCAGGGTAGCCTAGTGGTTAGAGCGTTGGACTAGTAAATGAAAGGTTGCAAGTTCGAATCCCTGAGCTGACAAGGTACAAATCTCTCTTGCTGCCCCTGAACAGGCAGTTAACCCACTGTTAACAGGCTGTCATTGAAAATAAGAATTTGTTCTTAACTGACTTGCCTAGTAAAATAAAAAAAACATGAAAACTCATCTTAATTTTGGGGATGATCACAAAGTTTATCCAGAACTCAGATTGGAAGGCGTGGGCTTACTTGAGAGATCTTGTTGTAATAAGACAAATTCTTCATTCACAAAACCAACTTACACTGAGAGAAGTTTTTCTGGAACATACTTATTCCTGACATTGTCTGGAAAAATGCATGGTTAAGGCCTTACAAATACTGTATACCAAACAAAGTTAAGGAAGTGCACTTCAGAATTTTACATAAGATATATCCATGTAATTCTATGATGTCCAAATTTGTGGCTATTGATGATATCTGCGTTTTCTGTGAAAAAGAAGTTGAGAATCTGTCTCACTTGTTAATTGAATGTAAATTTGTCAAAATTTTGGGAAAACCTTGCAAAATAGTTATTTACCATTATGAACACTGCCTATGTTTTTGTCATGAAAGATATAATATGTTACTATTGCAATGATAACAAGACCACTGAAATGATTGTTCATTTTTTTAAATTCTTGTTGCCAAATGCTTCATACACAAACAAAAATTCCAAAATTCTATACCAAAATTACTTATTTTTCTGATTGAATTTAATTATCTTTTTAAAACATTAACCCTAGTGAATAACAACAGAGTGAATACAATTGCACTAAAATTGTTTCTTTTTGTATGATTTTATTGATATTTTTTTGTATGTTTGAGTATTTTCTTGTTAATACCTGTGTTTTGTTTTGTTAGACATGTAGTTTGATGTAGCAATGTAAGTTGATTTTTGTATTATGAATCAAATCAAATTAAAATTAAAAGCTAAACTCAAACAAATCAAAGTCACTCCTTCGATATAAAGTTGTTTTAGACTAAAATAAAAAATAAAAAAGCTAGATAAGCAGTCATCATCTTGAATCACAATATACTGGCAAATCCTTTTAAATTCTTGTCATATGAAGAGAAATTATAGATAAAATGCAATGGTGCTCATCGGCCACAAACATTACATAACAAGTTGGAAATCCCTAATTGGTTTGCGAGTGGTTAGGAAGGAATCAGTAGCTAAATGCAAGCATCGCAAAGCAATCACTATTTTGATTCCCCTGCCTGCTATTCGGTGGAGAGGGTGTGTGGTCCAACTCTGGGTTTTAGTGTCTCTTTTCCAAGCTTAAAAGGATAAACATTCTCACGCAACACCATGGGCCAGAAAAGGTTGAATAGATTGGCCATGCTGTCCATCTAGCATGACTTCTGCAGCTTTTGAAACAACTGGAAACTTGGAACTGGTAAATCTCAGACATCAGTGAGTTCAAGACAGTTGGGAATTTTGAAAAAAATGAGCTCCGACTGGGAAAATAGGTTTTGAATGGTAATCCAACTCAGCTTTTCAGAGTTCCCAGTTGTCTTGAAAGCACCATAAATCCAGAGAATGTCAGACTTTGATAAAGTTTCATGAAAGAATTTGCCCAGAAGAAGGATCGCTGCGCCACCTTCCTGTTCAAGTGAGCAAAGCACAACAAGGTTAAGTCCTAAAATGTATTGAATGGCGCTGCATAAATGATGTAATATGCCAGAGAGATATGTATACTGTAGCTAAGAAAGCAATATTAAGTCTATGTTTTGTATTAAGCTGTTAGAAGCCCATGTGCCTCACCTTAATAATGTGGTCATTTTCCCCCTCATAACTTAGCCTACTGTTCTGACTTGGTGGTGCACATGTAGCCTGTAGACTGTTTAAGATCAATTGTATTTTACATTTTTTATTGAACCTTTATTTAACTAGGCAAGTCAGTTAAGAACAAATTCTGCTGCGGGGACCGTGGCTTTGGATTAGGAAGTAAAAAATAAATACAATATAAATATAGGACAAAACACATCACAACAAGAGAGACAACACAACCCTACATAAAGAGAGACCTAAGACAACAACATAGCAAGGCAGCAACACATGACAACACAGCATGGTAGAAACACAACATAACAACATGATAGCAGCATAAAACATGGTACAAACATTATTGGGCACAAACAGCACAAAGGGCAAGAAGGTAGAGACAACAATACATCACACAAAGCATAGGAAACATGCTAGGAATGTGGAGTGGTTTGTCAAGGCCACGTTGTTTTAATTTACACATACATTCCTCCAGGGAAGGCAGGGTGTCCACTGTCTGGTCCAAATCTGAGCACATACATGATTTTGTCCTGTCCATGACTCAATGGGTTTCATTGTTCAACAAGAAATTCTTCCAATACAATTAAACATGATTGTAAAGTATAGCCTGCTCCCAGATCTGTTGGTGTTCTTGCCAACTCCATTGCTGTCATTGCCATGTTTGGCATGTCACTGAGTGACATGGAGTTTGCATTACTGCACAAACAGACTGGCATGATGGCATTGTAAAGTATGCTATGAATTCCAAGACAATTACAACAGGCTGTCCTGTCTGGGTCGGCCCTGTACATGTGAAACGGAAATCCTTTGAGATATTCTTATTCAACGTGTAACCCATATGAGACTGCCAATGAGTCTATTACACCATTCCACTATAAACAGGTGCACAGCATGTCTGCCCAAGAACCTCTTTATAACTGTTCAATAAAATCAATAAAAGTGGTGAGCCTCGGATGAATATGACATGTCCTTTAATCTGCCTTGGACCACTTCCCGAGTGTTTCATAATCACCTGATTTGACTTCTCCTGCTCAGTATTTTCACCTTTTAAAAACGTCTGATCTGGTCAAGGGTGTTGTCTGTCTCTGTGTTGTCAGTTTGGATGTTGTCGGTCTCTGTGTTGTCAGTTTGGATGTTGTCGGTCTCTGTGTTGTCAGTTTGGATGTTGTCTGTCTCTGTGTTGTCAGTTTGGATGTTGTCGGTCTCTGTGTTGTCAGTTTGGATGTTGTCTGTCTCTGTGTTGTCAGTTTGGATGTTGTCGGTCTCTGTGTTGTCAGTTTGGATGTTGTCTGTCTCTGTGTTGTCGGTCTCTGTGTTGTCAGTTTGGATGTTGTCGGTCTCTGTGTTGTCAGTTTGGATGTTGTCTGCATTGCAAATGCCGGAACTGGAGATAAGCTTTTCAGGAGATTTGCATGTCAAATAGGCTGTGCCTGTCCTTGTAGATTCAGACTGTGCACACGTGCAGAAGGTGCAACAACAAAGCATCGACGAGCATTAGAATTAGATTCCTTTTAGATAGCAGATTTACCACTAGCCTAAACAAGTGTACACTCTCATATTTGAGGTTATGGCGTCGGATGAATGGCACGATACAATGGGCCTTAGAATCTCATCACGGTATCTCTGCATTCAAATTGCAATAAAATGCAAATTTGGTCATTGTGTGTAGCTTATACCTGCCCAAATTTGTGCACAGAGAGAAATCCGCTTTCTGTGCATATGGAACATTTCTGGGATCTTTTATTTCAGCTCATGAAACATGGGAACAACACTTCACGTTACATTTTTATTTTTGTTCAGTGTAGCATTAGCGCAATGACTATCTCCTAGCATACTTGTGAAAATACCTCCAACTTCCTTCATACCGGACACAGACATAAAAATGGTATCTACGAGCTCATCTGACTCAGCGGAAGTAGATATAGGGCATCATTGCCTAAATTCCAAAGTATCCCTTTAATGACCAAACTTTCCTTAGTGGCGCTGCCATTAAGATGTTGAATGTCCATACAGAGCAGTACATTTGTCATTATAAGGACTGGCAACCCCATCTAGACATCTGGTAGATTGAGGTGTGGTTATGAATAAGAAGGGGTGGAGAGGCTGAGGTTCACTTCATGACCAAAAGTATGTGGACACCTGCGTGTCAAACATCTAATTCCAAAATCATGGGCATTAATATGGAGTTGGTCCCCCATTTGCTGCTATAACAGCCTCCATTCTTCTGGGAAGACATTCCACTAGATGTTGGAACATTTCTGCTGGGATTTCCTTCCCTTCAGCCACAAGAGCATTTGTGAGGTCGGGCGCTTGCTTCCTTTCAGCCACAATAGCATTTGTGAAGTCGGGCACTGATGTTGGGATATTAGGCCTGGCTCGCAGTCGGCATTCCAATTCATCCCAAAGGTGTTCGATGGGGTTGATGTCAGAACTCTGTGCAAGCCAATCAAGTTCTTCTTCCACACCAATCTTGATGAACCATTTCTGTATGGACCTCGCTTTGTGCACGGGGTATTGTCATGCTGAAACAGGAAAGGGCCTTCCCCAAACTGTTGCCACAAAGTTGGAAGCACAGAAACGTCTAGAATGTCATTGTATGCTGTAGCATTAAGATTTCCCTTCACTGAAACTAAAGGGCCTAGGCCGAACAATGAAAAATGGCCCAGATCATTATTCCTCCTACACCAAACTTTACAGTTGTCACTAAGCATTCAGGTAGGTAGCGTTCGCCTGGCATCCCCCAAACCCAGATTCATCCTTCAGGACTGTCAGATGGTGAAGAGTGATTCATCACTCCAGACAACGAGTTTCCACTGCTTTAGAGTCCAACGGCGGTGAGCTTTACACCACTCCAGACGACGCTTGGCATTGCGCATGGTGATCTTAGACTTGATGTTAAGTCGTTAAAATGTTAAACATTTGACTTTACAATAAAAAATGTATTAGGAAATATATCAGATTGAGCATAATTATGATCTTGGTTTATGAAATATATACAAAGTGAAAACGTACTCACAGATATTACAGTAATTTAAAACAAAGGCTCTTTAAATCAGATTTCACAAAAATACACAGACAATGTGCAGAAAGTTAAGCTCCACTCAGTGCCACGTCTCCAACAGCAAACTAAATATTACAGACTTCTTCAAACTTCTTAATCGTGTGAAAAACATAACATTCTCAAACTGTAAATAATTTTCAATCAGAACCTAAAATGAATGAATAAAAACTGCATTTAATAATTATAGGCAAAGGTTTTGATTTAGATGAATCATGATGATAGACCGGTCTTGATATATAGGTGTGTGTGTCTGCTCTCTAAGCTAAAACAGTCAGCAGGACAGGATGGTAGTCAGCCCAAAGAGGATGGAGCAGAGTAGAGCCATCTGAACAACTTCTCTCTCACACAGGTTTCTGGTTTACTCATTTTCAAACTTGCTGTATGGGTGGTCAGAGTCAGGGACAAGACCTGTAAAAACAAATACAGAGAGAGAGAGAGAGAGAAATAAAAAGGAAAGATGAGGAACATTGAAAAACAGTGATTAGAAGCTGTTGCGTTATGACTGAGCTGTGTAGGGGTTGTACAGAGGCTGGCTGGAGCATAGAGATCCTATTAAATTACTAGAGACATTAAACCCTCAAAGTTCCAGAATGTGGTCAAAATAGCAACCATATATTGGTCAGGGAAAAATGCAAACGAGTCTAATTGGAATGAATGGCAGTAGAGTCATAATCCTGATATGTGATATCAGAAATTGTGTTATAGAATTGCCTCCCTAAAATACCTTCATAATAATACAGTTTATATTGGGTTTTATACAAATGTTATGTTTAAATAGCCTCTAAAATATATGCAAACAGACCATAAATGTAAAATGTTTTGGGGTAGGCAAGATGGCCTACCCCGGCCAAACCTGGAAGACGCTGGTTTGGCCGGGGACCCTATGGGACTCCCAATCACGGCCGGATGTGATACAGCCTGGATTCGAACCAGGGACTGTAGTGACGCCTCTTGCACTGAGATGCAGTGCCTTAGCCCTGCAGTGCCTTAGCCCTGCAGTGCCTTAGCCCTGCAGTGCCTTAGCCCTGCAGTGCCTTAGCCCTGCAGTGCCTTAGCCCTGCAGTGCCTTAGCCCTGCAGTGCCTTAGCCCTGCAGTGCCTTAGCCCTGCAGTGCCTTAGCCCTGCAGTGCCTTAGCCCTGCAGTGCCTTAGCCCTGCAGTGCCTTAGCCCTGCAGTGCCTTAGCCCTGCAGTGCCTTAGCCCTGCAGTGCCTTAGCCCTGCAGTGCCTTAGCCCTGCAGTGCCTTAGCCCTATTGATACAATCAGTACTGGTTGCATTTACAACTTGTCTAAGTCCTATCATCAACTGATTTCAGCCAGTGCATGGCTGTGGATTGACTGCATTGTTTGAATGGAATGTTGGCAAATTGGTGGTTAAGTTAAAACCCTAATGGAATCATTCCTCTAAAACAGCCTGGCTGGCTAGCTAACAAACATACCGTGCAGATAAATTCTTCAAATTCATTCTTTTACACACTATCTTAACACAGCACTGGCAAACCATGGTTGACCAACTCCCTGATAAGATGGCTAACATTTTTCCCATCATAAGAAGGTTCATGTTCAACATGGTATTATATAGTGGGCTCCAAAATTACTGGCAATGTACAAACAATACAAAATATAAACAATAGAATTATAGGGATAAACTCAAAATACCAACATGTGAGAAATACTGTACTTTATTAATGTTTCAATGGAACCCACCAAAATCATACAATTATTTAATACAAAATACATTTCACCAAAATAAAAGGTTTCATAATTATTGGCACTCCTCATTTAGTACTTAGTGACACCACCTCTGGCAAGAATAAAAGCATGGTCTTTTCCTGTAATGTTTGACAAGGTTAAGGAACACATTTGGAGGGATTTTGGACCATTCCTCTATGCAGATCCTTTCAAGATCCTTCACATTCTTGGGTTTGCGCTTATCAACTGCCCTCTTCAACTCAGTCCACAGGTGTTCGATTGAATTGAGGTCTGGCGACTGAGATGGCCATGGCAGAACATTGATTTTGTTGTCACAGAACCATCTGTGTGGATTTGAGGTATGTTTTGGGTCATTGTCTTGTTGGAAAGTCCACATACGGCCAAGTCCCAGCCTTCTGGCAGAGGCAACCAGATTGTCAGCCAAAATTGCCTGGTACTTGGTGGAATTCATTATGCCATCAATCTTAACCAGTGCCTCTGAAGCTCTAGAATTAAAACAGCCCCAAAACATCACTGACCCACCACCATACTTCACCGTGAGTATGAGGTGCCTCTCCTTGTATGCATCTCTGTAATGATGCTTGACAAACAAAGCGCTTGAGTCTGTGTCTTGGGGTCATTAAGGGCTTTCTTGTGGCAACCCTTCCAAAGAGCCTGTGGTTGTGGAGGTGGCGTCTGATGGTGCTTTTTGAAACCTGGTGACCCCAAGATGCCACCAAGGCCTGCAATTCTTTCACAGTGATTCTTGGGGATTTTGTTGCTTCTCTCACAATCCTCCTCCCTATCCTGGGGGGCAAAATGCATTTGTGTCCTCTACCCATGAGGTTTTCAACTGTTCCATATCTTTAGATTTAAAAAAATAATTGCCCTGACAGTGCTCAGTGGTATATTCAATCATTTGTGGATCTTCTTGTAGCCATTACCAGGTTTATGAAGGTCTACGACCATCTGTCCTTTTGAACTGCCAGTTCTTTTATTTTCTTAATGGTGTTGAATGACAAAGGGATATTGCATGCGTGTTACTTAATTTTTATACCCTAGTGAAAAATGGACTGATGTAATGGCTCAATATACACTGCTGAAAAAAGTAAAGGGAACACTAAAATAACACATCCTAGATCTGAATGAATGAAATATTCTTATTAAATACTTTTTCCTTTACATAGTTAAATGTGCTAACTACAAAATCACACAAAAATGATCAATGGAAATCAAATGTATCAACCCATGGATTTGGAGTGACACTCAGGCTGATCCAACTTTGATATAATGTCCTTAAAACAAGTCAAAATGAGGCTCAGTAGTGTGTGTGGCCTCCACGTGCCTGTATGACCTCCCTACAACGCCTGGGCATGCTCCTGATGAGGTGGCGGATGGTCTCGTGAGGGATCTCCTCCCAGACCTGGACTAGAGCATCCGCCAACTCCTGGAGAGTCTGTGGTGCAACGTGGCGTTGGTGGATGGAGCGAGACATGATGTCCCAGATGTGCTCAATTGGATTCAGGTCTGGGGGAACGGGCGGGCCAGTCCATAGCATCAATGCCTTCCTCTTGCAGGAACTGCTGACACACTCCAGCCAAATGAGGTCTAGCATTGTCTTGCATTAGGAGGAACCCAGGGCCAACCGCACCAGCATATGGTCTCACAAGGGGTCTGAGGATCTCATCTCGGTACCTAATGTCAGTCAAGCTACCTCTGGCGAGCACATGGAGGGCTGTGCGGCCCCCCAAAGAAATGCCACCCCACACCATGACTGACCCACTGCCAAACCGGTCATGCTGGAGGATGTTGCAGGCAGCAGAACGTTCTCAGTGTGAACCTGCTTTCATCTGTGAAGAGCACAGGGCGCCAGTGGCGAATTTGCCAATCTTGGTGTTCTCTGGCAAATGCCAAACATCCTGCACGGTGTTGGGCTGTTAGCACAACCCCCAGCTGTGGACGTCGGGCCCTCATACCACCCTCATGGAGTCTGTTTCTGACCGTATGAGCAGACACATGCACATTTGTGGCCTGCTGGAGGTCATTTTGCACAAAGGCGGAGGTAGCGGCCCTGCTGCTGGGTTGTTGCCCTCCTACGGCCTCCTCCACATCTCCTGATGTATTGGACTGTCTCCTGGTAGCGCCTCCATGCTCTGGACACTACGCTGACAGACACAGCAAACCTTCTTGCCACAGCTCGCATTGATGTGTCATCCTGGATGAGCTGCACTACCTGAGCCACTTGTGTGGGTTGTAAGACTCCGTCCCATGCTACCACTAGAGTGAAAGCACCGCCAGCATTCATAAGTGACCAAAACATCAGCCAGGAAGCCTAGGAACTGAGAAGTGGTCTGTGGTTACCACCTGCAGAACCACTCCTTTATTGGGGGTGTCTTGCTAATTGCCTATAATTTCCACCTGTTGTCTATTCCATTTGCACAACAGCATGTGAAATTTATTGTCAATCAGTGTTGCTTCCTAAGTGAACAGTTTGATTTCACAGAAGTGTGATTGACTTAGAGTTACATTGTGTTGTTTAAGTGTTCCCTTTATTTTTTTGAGCAGTGTAGTTCCTTAACACGTAGATAAACCAGGAATTAAATTCCACTTAAGTTTAATTTTGGTAGATGTTATTTACAATAATATTTAACGGTGCCATTAATTGTGAAACCTTGATTTGGAGGACATTGATATTTAATTAAATCAATAAATTAATTTTGTTGGGTTCCATTGAAACATTAATAAAGTACAGTATTTTTCACATGTTGGAATTTTGAGTTTACCTCCATAACTATATTGTTTACATTTTTTTGAAGTATTGTTTGTCCATTGCCAATTAGGGGTGCCAGTAATTTTGGAGCCCACTATAGTTACATTGTCTAGGGGTTGTACAGAGGGGGGATTGTACAGAGGCTGCCAAGTGGGGTTGTAAAGAGGCAGCCAAGGGGGTTTGTACAGAGGCTGCCAAGGGGGTTTGTAAAGAGGCTGCCAAGGGAGGGGGGGGTTGCACAGAGGCTGCCAAGGGGGGCACAGAGGCTGCCAAGGGGGATTGCACAGAGGCTGCCAAGGGGGGATTGCACAGAGGCTGCCAAGGGGGGGCACAGATTGCACAGGGGATTGCACAGGCTGCCAAGGGGGGATTGCACAGAGGCTGCCAAGGGGGATTGTACAGAGGCTGCCAAGGGGGTGGGATTGTACAGAGGCTGCCAAGGGGGGTGGGATTGTACAGAGGCTGCCAAGGGGGTGGGATTGTACAGAGGCTGCCAAGGGGGTTGTACAGAGGCTGCCAAGGGTGGGATTGTACAGAGGCTGCCAAGGGGGGATTGTACAGAGGCTGCCAAGGGGGGATTGTACAGAGGCTGCCAAGGGGGGATTGTACAGAGGCTGCCAAGGGGGATTGTACAGAGGCTGCCAAGGGGGATTGTACAGGGCTGCCATTGTACAGAGGCTGCCAAGGGGGGATTGTACAGAGGCTGCCAAGGAGGGATTGTACAGAGGCTGCCAAGGAGGGATTGTACAGAGGCTGCCAAGGAGGGATTGTACAGAGGCTGCCATGGGGGATTGTACAGAGGCTGCCATGGGGGATTGTACAGAGGCTGCCATGGGGGGATTGTACAGAGGCTGCCATGGGGGATTGTACAGAGGCTGCCAATGGGGGGATTGTACAGAGGCTGCCAAGGAGGGATTGTACAGAGGCTGCCAAGGAGGGATTGTACAGAGGCTGCCAAGGAGGGATTGTACAGAGGCTGCCAAGGAGGGCCATGGGGGATTGTACAGAGGCTGCCATGGGGGGGATTGTACAGAGGCTGCCATGGGGGGAGGCTGCCAAGGGGGTTGTACAGAGGCTGCCAAGGGGGGATTGTACAGAGGCTGCCAATGGGGGGATTGTACAGAGGCTGCCAAGGAGGGATTGTACAGAGGCTGCCAAGGGGGATTGTACAGAGGCTGCCAAGGAGGGATTGTACAGAGGCTGCCATGGGGGGATTGTACAGAGGCTGCCATGGGGGATTGTACAGAGGCTGCCATGGGGGATTGTACAGAGGCTGCCAAGGGGGTTTGTACAGAGGCTGCCAAGGAGGGTTGTACAGAGGCTGTCGAGATGATGGGAATGTGGTGCAGGTCACTAGGTGTTGTTTGATCTCTGAGGATTGACTGAGTGAAAGGCACACACACACACACACACACACACGTACACACACACGTACACACACGTACACACACACGTACACACACACGTACACACACACGTACACACACACGTACACACACACACACACACACACACACACACACACACACACACCTTGTTTGAGTAGCAGACAAATGCCAAGCGGTCCCTAATGTATATAGACTTCAGTAAGCAGGGGGCATGTGAAGGAGACCATCATCCATCACTCTGTCATGTTGTCCATAAAGAAATTCACAATTTATGTGGAACTGCAACCGATACCTGAGACATATTAATACATACACACACCTCAAGAACGTGAAGGCAATGTATGGAAAGATCTCAAACTTGACAACACATCAATAACAGAGAAACATTCACTAGGAATAGTCACTTTTCAGAGAGCTTTAGAGTTGTGCTACCCCCCTCTCACACTTATCCAGCAGCAGATGTCTTCATATACACCCCCCCCCCTCTTCAGTCCCAGGGTCAGAGGCCTAGCATAGAGCAGAGGTTACAGTACCAGACCCCAGAGACACTCTGTCCTGCTAGTCTCATAACTCCCATAATTCATATAGACTGACTAAGGACTGAAAAATGCCAGCGACTTTCCCAAAATTCCTAGGTTTTCCAAAAACCTCAGTTGGATAATTCCTGGAATAAGGAGGGAATAAGCAGGAAGTCCGCAAATCCCACCCGCATTTCGGTCAACCCTGGGACTGACTGCAGTGCTCATATCTCCCATCATTCTTATTCACCCCAGGGAGCCCTCTGCCCTACAGACTGCTGTTCATTCCTAGTCACCTCACTGCACCCCCCACTCTCATACACTGCCTGGCATACTGAATAAACCAGCTAACCGAGCCTTACAGGTTGTTACAGTATTCAGAATCAAGATATGACCTGAGACAGAGTTGGCCTGTGTTTCTGTATCAATGTTTCAACATGGGGATCTGTGTGTGTTGTGCTGACCTGTACTAACATGCAGACGGTAATGAGATGCCCAGTATCTGACATCCAAAGTGTGACGCATCGTGTAAGAATTGATTTCAAGAGACTTGAGGTAGAGTAACCAATATGTGGGCTGCGTTGGCTTGCTTTGGGACATGTTCACTACGCTGAATAATGAATTAATGTTACCGAGGATTGAAATTCAATAAGCAACACCCTAGAAAATATGGAAATGGACGGCCCTATGGATTGAGGACAATGAACGCTGAATGCTCATCCCATTACGCCCAAGTTAAGCACATCAGGTCACAGAACAGTAAGAGGCTTGTAAATGTACAGTCTCAGAAGACTTTCATATCAGGTGAAGTAGAGCAAGGTCATTGGGTAAGATTATATAAGGAAGTGTATCTTGGGTCTAATTGCATAAGAGGTTAGAGGCAGTCCTTGGTTCATATTAGATACAAGATAAGTTGCTAGTAAAAAGTTGAGACATACCATTGTATACATTTATGTAGTTCTGTCCTTGAGCTGTTCTGTATCACGTTTTGTGTGGACCCCAGGAAGAGTAGCTGATGCTATGGCAACAGTTAATGTGGATCCTAATAAAATAGCTAAAATAATGATACGTACCATACTTCTTGCGGATGTCATCATGCCTCACCTTCCTCTCCACCTTCCTGTCAGAGTAGAGGACAACGCTAGTCATGTTCTATCACACAGTAACATGACAATCAGCAACACTGGAACATGTAATAACCCGCTAACAGAAGAACACAGCGCAGGATAATGAACATTAGGAAATGATTTATAAAGTCTTCTCAGTCAGTACTTCTGGGTAATGTAGGATTTATAAAGTCTTCTCATTCAGTACTTCTGGGTAATGTAGGATTTATAAAGTCTTCTCAGTCAGTACTTCTGGGTAATGTAGGATTTATAAAGTCTTCTCATTCAGTACTTCTGGGTAATGTAGGATTTATAAAGTCTTCTCAGTCAGTACTTCTGGGTAATGTAGGATTTATAAAGTCTTCTCATTCAGTACTTCTGGGTAATGTAGGAGATTGTGAATACAAGCCTCATACTTTATAAACCACCATTCAGTGAGCACTGTTACATGCACACAATTACACAATTATTGCGGATAGTCAGATTAATATAATAGTTTGTTTAAAACGTTGACTTGTTTTGCAAGAAGAACGATTTCCCAAATAATCCTGTTTACATGGACACATCTGAACGGGACTTTTGATAAATGCAGAAAATAGCCAATCAAAATAAAAATTATACCACAGCGACCATGTTATTTTTTCGAAGCCTATTTGATTCCGAGTTAGGACATACAAACTTTATATGTGAAAATTAATTATAAGATGCATACTTTCTGTTTTTCCAAACTCACTTCATTCGTGTATAAGAGGGAGGCTTGTGCTACCGGTGCTGGTAAATGTGCAGATCAATTACACCGCTGGAACATGGATTAAACTGTTTACATGTCCTAATAATTCCAGATTGCTTAGAAAACCAGGTGTTATAATCTGCGTATGCTTACTTCAATTTAAACCTTACGCTGATTAAGCTAAGCAGACTAAGGTGTTTACATGACTATTGCCATACTAGGCCTACTGCCATAATCACTTTAATATCCAATTATTATTGTGCATGTAAACGTACTCAGTCAGTGGGTGTTTCTGCTAAACTTGTTACATGTTGTTTCACACTGCTGCTTTTAGCACCTGAGCTTTCTCACCAGTGACACTTCACAGTTGCTGCACCACACTCCCCCAGCCTCCTCAGAGGAGCCCCGCTTAATGGAAGAACTTTGCCCAAGCTGCGAATACCTTTTCAAGTCCATTTACGGATTGCAGTAGCAGAGATATCAAATATGGTTGTCAAAAGCAATCAATAACAAAAGTGGCATCTATATCTGTCCTCTACAAACAAAAAGTTGACTCCACCCTCCATCTTGCTGAACGAAGCTGCCATGCCTTAAAGTGGCAGCATTAAGCCTTTAGACATCTGACATTATTTAAGGCGGCTTTAGTGTCATTGTTTACCTCCTCACGGCCCCTGATAGAGGCTCGTAAACAACAAGACGCTGTGTTTTACACCGACATGGCCAGCAGTAGGTGAAATACGAGCACAGGGCATGCTGAGGAGCCTGCCATTCAGCCATCGCTCTAACTTTATGGGGGACACAAAGGAGGCAGGTAGGGGAGGTGGTTGTGATTGTTTTGTTGGCCCCTCCAGGGACGTAAATTCACTGGGTCCATAGTGGCAGTCCCACACAAAGACAGACAGTGTAAATCAGTCTGGGCTCTTTAATGCCAGGTAGTGATCTTGGGAGCAGCAATCAGTGGAGGCAGGCAGGCTGACAACACAGGGAGCAGAGAGGAGCAGAGGCTGTCCTGACCACAGACTACCATCTGTCTCCCCCACCTCCCTCCCTCTCAGCTGACTGACTCCCACATAACCATGCACGAAGGCAACAAGTGGGAGGGGAGGAGGGAGGGTGAGCAACTGGAAGAAAATGAAAAAGAGCGAGAGGGTTGAATACAATCTCAAAGACTCAAGTGCACTCTGTCTTTCTAAACTCGCTCTCTACCGCTGTCTTAGACCTCCGTAAACCCCTTGGTTTGATAGGGAGTCGGGACAAACTTAACCTATACCCTGTGTTATTTCAATGGGACATTCTCCAACATAGAGATACAGTAAAGGTCGGTGGAGTTTGGATGGTGGGGATGTGATAACTTATGTCTGTTTAGTTGTTCTGTAGAACGTTCCCCATCTGTGGCTCAGATGACAGAGAGCTCAGAGCTCTTAGCTGTGCCCTAACCTCTCCATCTGCAGACTCTGGGGATGTGCTGTAAACATGCTGTAATCTCTCTAGAGGCTCCCTCCTCTCCCATGGTGCCTAAAACAGGCCTGGGTCCCCTCTGTTCCCATCAGAACACCAACACGGTCTATGTAGGTCAGTACACTAACACAGACTATAGTGGTTTGATTCACATCAGGAACAGACTGAGTGAATATACTCTACATTCCTTGGCTTGATAGAAGAAAGGTTCACAGAGGCTGATTTAATTCAGAAACACACAGTGAGCCTAAACTCCCCAGTACACCACATGATAAACTTACTGTTACCGACAGTCTTTCTGCATGACTGACTGCTCACTGCGTTAAACAACACATCAGGCTATCCTCGGTGGACGACAGGCGGGAAACAATTGAAAGAAAGGCTGAAACATTTATGTAAAGGGAGGGCGGTTCCAGACCAGCTTTAGTACACCGTGATTCAGTGTAGGAGGAAGTGTGGCTCAGAATCCCATTACTACCACTACAAGATGTAGTAGCATGTTCTATACTCACCACACACCTATGACCTCATTATCAGCTGCTGAGGACTAAGAACTGGAGTCAGTGATTACAATCCTCTCGGTTGGTGTTTGGATGGACACACACACACACACACACACACACACACACACACACACACACACACACACACACACACACACACACACACACACACACACACACACACACACACACACACACACACACACACACTTCTCCTGGGGACGGTTCTGCTTGAAGAGCCGTAGGAACAGCTCACCAACTGTTCAAATCCCCAACCCTGACAGAGAACGTCTCTATAGATGATCACCAACAACAGAGTAGAAAACTCTGAATCTGACTAGGTAGCTGTGGGAAGAGCTTGCGATCATTGAAACGGATACAAGCACCTCCCCAAAAATCTAAGCAACTAACAGTATGGTTTCACACAAATCATGGTGTTGATAAAATGGGGCATCCTTTAGTAGTGGTTTGAAAGCCAGTGTGAAGCAGAGGGTGCGATAAGTAAGGAATCCTTACCGTTCATCAGCACGCTGTCTGATCTCCTCTCTCCTCCTGGCAAACCTCTCCTCATCTCTGTCTGGCCTGGTGAGACAGAGACACAGGCAGCGTTACAATCACCTTGAAACATCACGGTTTAGACAGAGACACACTAGCACAGACTGGTCTTATGAACACACTGTCCTTGTACAGTATATGATATACTTTGTCTCCAAGTGGAAATGAGACTTAGTATTCCTTGTCAACAATAACACTGCAAGATCCGTGGACAGAACGACTGTTGCTCTTCACTTTGCATAGATGCTGCCAACAAGAAGCAATCCTGTATCCTGTTATTCTGCTGGTTGTGTTTAATGCAAAAAAAGTGAGGCTGCTATTGTGTGAGCTTGGAAAGGGGAGAGGTTCTGACAGGTGAGAGGTTCTGCTGGGGAAACGAGAGAGGTGTCATCTTTGTTAATGGGATGTAATCTTAAAATGGAACAAATAACTTTGCCAATATATGCAGAGGCATTCCAATGATTGGGAGGTGAGAAATATGAACTGTGTGAGCGTGTCTGTAGAATTTCATTTCGGACAGACATGTTGTTTCATCTTCACGGCCTTCATGTTTAGTTAGGATAGATTGATTGAGCTGCACAGAGCGGGTGCATTTAAAATGGCTGCCAATCAGGGTGTCAGGCCAGAAAGCACTTGATTGACATGCCGTTTTAAAACATTCCGCTATGTAGTGACAGTTTCTTCTTCCTCCCTCCTAGAATCACATAATAAGCAGGACAAGATCACCATCCAGGACTGTACCTACCGGTTTTAATAAAAGGGTATAATCACTGTACATGGATGGTGCACGTGAATAGAGATTTGCATTTTGAATAATTTCATGTTGGATGTAACAAAGGATATGAGTAATATCAGCACATTTATGAGGAGTCTGATATGGTTAGAGTGGAGGTTTTCCTAGGATAATGATCAATACTGACTGATAAAGCCATTGCCATTCTTTGCAAGTATCCCTTAATATTAGGTGAGAAAGGGCAATTCTGTGACATCACTTCCTGTATTACCCTGATTGACGTTTATTGCAGCAACAGCAGCAGCAGCAACAGACTGCAATGCTGATGATGATGGTCCCGCCTAACACTGCCATGGCAATGATCAGAGCCTCGAAGTTCACTGGAACAGAGAACAGGTCAAAGGTCAAGATATGAACAAATAACATACTTCAAGTTTATTCGATTTTTAAGTGAATTTCACACACGTTCACAACACTATCCTTTATCAAGGATGAAGAGAACATTTCATTATTCATGTGATTATGCATTTATTTTATCATAATGACTAATAAACCCATGAGGAATCAAACAGATTCAAATGAGGGGTATAAAGACTGCACTGATGTTGATTGGTAGAGAAAGTCAGATATGCAGTATTATTTAATTAGCCTGAGCAGTACCAGCCTGTGATTGAGTGATATGAAAAGCTCAGCTTGGCACTCAGACCACTATTCAACAATGCATCTTTGTTAGACATTAATGCCACCTGCTGGTGTGTTTTTGAAATTACAAGTGGGGTTTTATGTCAAGATTTTTGTACTTCCTCTATTTAGTTTGGACAAAATAAATGTTGGTCAAGAATTGCTGCATAATATTCTTCTTACCTGTGGGTTTTGAATGCATGAGTCACAAGTTGAGAAGGATTTAAACTGATTAGTAACTCATTTGGACAAAGATGGTTGTTTCCAGATTCTCATGTCATTAAACATTGTATTCTTAATTAAATATGCCAATATGTGTGTCAGGGAGATTTTTTCCAAAAACAAAATAATAGATCTCTTCTTTAATTATTAAAATGATCATAACAACAGTGTGGAATGTGTGTTATTCCTTATTATTTAGCCCTTGTATCTAACCCCATGGTTGTGCTCAGAAACCAGCCAGAAACCACATGCTGTTGTCATCTGTGGCCCAGAGGCCTGTGATCAGAGTCCCTGCAAGCAGCTTCAGCAGGCAGCCCCAGTGTGAGTGTGGATCAGTCAATAGGGGGGGCTCTTTAATCACCACAGAACAGCCAGAGGGGGCAGGCTGACTGACATATACTAGGCCTGAATGAGCCACGGCCTGTTCACCCTGCTACCATCTAGTAGAAGGCGGAGACAGTACAGGTGCATCAAAGCTGGGACCGAGACACAGCCATTAAACTAACTGTTTTAAAGTCCCTGAGCAGTTTCCTTCCTCTCTGGAAACTGAGTTAAAAAGAATGCCTGTATCTTTGCAGTGATTGGGTATATTGATACACCACCCAAAGTGTAATTACTAACTTCAACATGTTCAAAGGGATATTCAAAGAAATGTTGACTTTTTTACATTGAAAACCTCCCTGGTTTTTGTGGTTGAATCGGTGTTTGAAATTCACTGCTCGACTGAGAGACCATACAGATAATTGTATGTGTGGGGTACCTGAGACGAGGTGGTCATTCAAAAAACATGTTAAACACTATAATTACACTGACATTATGGAGTATTGTGTGTAGGCCAGTGACAAAATCTCTGTCTTTAACAAACACAACCAAATGTATAAAAAGTCAAGGGGCGTGAATACTTTCTCCGTGGCCCGTTTATGAGGAACACCACCCAGTTCATGAAAATGATGAGTTACGTGGCCGTGGCTTACTATATTATGCAGGCAAACGCATTCCGTTACTGTTTGAACGTTAGAATGGACAAAACGAGTGACTTAAGCGACTTTGAGCGTGGTATGATCGTCGGTGCCAAGTTGGCCCTTTTCCAGTATCTCAGAAACTGGCCAGACTCCTGGACTTTAACGGCACAGTAGTGTCTAGGAATGGTGTGACAAACAAAAAACATCCAGTCAGCGATAGTCCTGTGGGTGAAAACAGCTCGTTGATGAGCGAGGTCAAAGGAGAATGGCAAGAATTGTGCAAGCTAACAGGCGGGCCACAAACAGGCAAATAACGGCACAGTTCAAAAGTGGCGTGCAGAACTCTTCAGTCCTTGTCACGGATTGGCTATTGCAGCAGACGACCACACCTGGTTCCACTCCTACCAGCTAAAAACAAGAAGAAGCAGCTCCAGTGGGAACACGAACAGTACATGACCTCATCCTGCCTGGTGTCAGCGGTATAGTCTGCTGGTGGTGTAATGGTGTGGGGAATGTTTTCCTGGCACACGTTAGGTCCTGTGATACCAATTGACACCTTGTAGAATCCATGCCCCGAAAAATTTAGGCTCCAACAACCACAATCAGATGTACTATTCTGTATTAATCTGACTGTTGCTATATTGACCTTAACAGACACCCAACTAAGCATGTGGTCCGCCATGGGCTGATGTGGGTGGAGGGCGGGCTTTTGTTCTAGCAAAGTAGTAACACGCTTGATTATACTATTTCATGTCTAAATCGAACACTACAATAAGTTGATTAGAATTAAAGCCTGCACCCACATCAGGAGGTCTAATGGGAGGTCACATCAAGTAAAACTTAATTTCACTCACCCCAACACACTCCCCATCGTGCCTGTGACAGTTTACACACTGCAGGCGGAGGCAGAATGTAGCTCACTGGGTAGTCTGTGCACGTGTCGTTGGTCATGCACCACAGGCACTGAGAAAAGACAAGACACTCATCATTAGCCTAATACTTCAATTCTCAAAGAGTTGATATGCGTAGGATCACCTATTCCCAGCCTTTTTTAAAAACCTTTATTTAACTAGGCAAGTCAGTTAAGAACAAATTCTTATTTTCAATTACGGCCTAGGAACAGTGGGTTAACTGCCTGTTCAGGGGCAGAATGACAGATTTGTACCTTGTCAGCTCGGGGATTTGAACTTGCAACCTTCCGGTTAATAGTCCAACACTCTAACCACTAGGCTACCCTGCCTTCATCCATGTCCTTAACTGTGTCCATCAATTTAATGTATTTCTATTAGTGATGGGGGGTGGGGAATTGATAATTACATAGAGTTATTATTTTTGATGATATATCATACTGCATCATTTTGACAATATCACTTCTGTGCTAGTTGGCTGTACCTATACCAAAACTCCAGTGTCTTTCCTTCAAAGATTGTTTTCTATATTTTTAAATTGGTAGTCAATTTGTTTACAGTACTTGTATTTCCATGACTGCTCAAACTTGTTGTTTTCTCATGGTTCTCGTCCCTCTGCAGCAGACATATGGTGCGCAATATGTTTGGAACATCGAATCGCAATGCATATGGAATAATGAGAATCATAATATATATCGTATCGGTATCTAAGTATCGTGATAATATCGTATAGTTAGTTCCCTGCTCTAATTTATATTGAGTAACTTAAAATAGATTCAGACAGATTAACGTTACTTGCAATGATGTGACCCTTGTACAAAATGGTACAAATTTACAAAAAATACATATATTATTGAACATAGACCGAGTGATAACGTAAACTTGGTAGCGAAGGCTATACAGACTATAATGCTTTACAAATAGGAAGTGTTACATAATATTCTGCTTACCTTTGGGTTTTGAGTGCATGAGTCACAAGTTGAGAAGGCTTTGCAAGCTGAAATGAAAGGAAATGTGTGTTCTTATTTGAATTCAGTAAGGCTTAGCTGTGCTAAAAAAAATAGTCTAAATCGCCATACTGTCTACAATTGTGCATGTCACACCAACTCAAAGTTGTTGATTTTTGCTCACCTAGCAAGCTAACGTTAGCTGATGACGCATTTCACCTATAGTTAGCTAGCTAGCCATCGAGACGTTGGAAGCGACATAATGCAAACAAATAAATGTAACGAGCAATGACAATACTGAATGCTGTTGATACATGTCGTAACCAAAAATGTAGGAATAGTATCTTACACTTCAATGGCGTTGGCGTAGTACTAGTGTGACATTCTGCTCGGCTAACGAGGACATAGGTTACAGCCACAACAACAAGCAATGAGCTCATGATTCCCCTCTTTGTTTTATTCATTTTATGATGCTATTTTGAAAATGACCCTATCTAGCTACACCTTTCACTTTCTAAAGCAAGCAAAAACGTAACTCACGAAGTTGCCAAGCGCGTTCTAGCTAAATAATCTAAACAAACGACGGAGTTACTTCCTGGTTCTCTTCTAGGTTGAAGATACTTTCCATAAAAGGACGAAAAAGCACATACTGACACCTAGTGCAGGGCGCAGTACAAGCGAGAGTGCTCACATTATCCACCAGGTTGCGGTACAACACCATCAGTCTGGTACCGGCAGAGGAAAAAAATACGAATTGCCATTGTCATAAATTATCAGGGTAACTATCAAACCAGTTTCCCATTGAGGGTGAGATCTCATTTCCGTCGTCAGATTTAATATGCTTCTGTGGTTAGACTCCATGCCAATAAAGCCTTTTGGATGTAATTTAATTGAGCGAGATGAAGGTCATATGTATCTAATTCCAGTCTAATCTGGGTGACTTTCCCACTTTGCATCTGGCCACTGACGCATTCATCACAGTGGTGAATTGACAGGTTAACTGTCGATCCCAACTCATGGTGGTAATGATGCAAGGCTCTCCTTGGAGCTCCCACCTGGCTATCTAGCAAGGGTTCTGGGGTTATATGTGCTACAGTAAAGAGAACAAAACTAGCACCTGCCACATTCATCTGTGCTACAGTAGAGACAACAAAACTAGCACCTGCCACATTCATTATTCCTACAAGGTCGATGCCCTAACAACAATGGCAAAGATAATTGCTTTAATATGTAGAGCCAAAAAGCTTTAGATCATTTAAACCAGGCCTAATTCTAGAATGAATTGGTGTCTAATAGCTATCAATTGCCTTGTAATAACATGGTTTGAATTAATAAACTCTCCAATGCCTGTAAATAATTATGGATTTGATTACAATTTCTTTGAGTGAAATACATCACTGATCAATATACAGTCAAGACAATATTTATTGGCACCCTTGATAAAGATCAGCCAAAAATAGTATATCAAATAAATAAATCATACAAATACTGAGATATACAGAATGCATTTTTTTTAAATATATTATTTCATACTAATACAATTGCTCATGGAAAAACTTTGTTTAACAAATGATTTGTAAAAAATCTAAAAAAGATAAGGGTCAAAATGATTAGCACCTGTGTTTTTAATACTTTGAGCATTTTTCTGAAATGTTTTGTTCGATTGGAGAACATGTTGGGAGGGATCTTAGACCATTCCTCCATACAGAATGGTCAGATGACATGATAATAGAGCTCTTTAGCCACACACACCAGTGTGGGTTTGTGGGCATTGAAAAACAGAAACATGCAGAAATGTACCTGATATCTACAGTAAAGTATGGCGGTGTGTCTTTGATGTTATGAGGCTATTTTGCTTCCACTGGTCCTGTGGACCTTGTTAAGGTCGACGGCATTATTAACTTTACCAAGTAGCCTACCAGGACATTTTATGAAAAAACCTGGTTGCCTCAGCAGGGAAGATGTACAGTTGAAGTCGGAAGTTTACATGCACTTAGGCTGGAGTCATTAAAACTTGTTTTTCAACCACTCCTTAAATTTCTTGTTAACAAAGTATAGTTTTGGCAAATCGGTTAGGGCATCTACTTTGTGCATGACACAAGTAATTTTTCCAACAATTGTTTACAGACAGATTATTTAACTTAAAATTCATTGAATCACAATTCCAGTGGGTTAGAAGTTTACATACACTAAGTTGACTGTGCCTTTAAACAGCTTGGAAAATTCCAGAAAATGATGTCATGGCTTTAGTGTCACGTTCTGACCTTAGTTCTTTTGTTATGTCTTTGTTTTAAGTATGGTCAGGGCGTGAGTTGGGTGGGTTGTCTATGTTCTTTTTTCTATGATTTGGGATTTCTGTGTTTGGCCTGGTATGGTTCTCAATCAGAGGCAGCTGTCAATCGTTGTCCCTGATTGAGAACCATACTTAGGTAGCCTGGTTTCACTTTTGAGTATTGGGTGCTTATTTTCTGTTCTGTGGACATGGGAGGAGATTCTGGACGGCAAGGAACCCTGGGCACAGGCTGGAGAGTATCGCCTCCCCAAGGCAGAGTTGGAGGCAACGATAGCAGAGAGGCGGTGGTATGAGGAGAAAGCACGGCAGCGCGGTTGGAAGCCCGAGAGGCAGCCCCAAAAATGTATTGGTGGGGTGCACACAAGGAGTGTGGCGAAGTCAGGTAGGAGACCTGCGCCAGCTCCCCGTGCTTACCGTGGAGAGAGAGGGACCGGGCAGGCACCGTGTTATGCCGTGAGGCGCCCGGTGCGCAGGCATAGCCCGGTACGGTACATAGCAGCGCCTCGTATCGGCCGGGCTAGAGTGGGTATCGAGCCAGTTGCCATGAAGCCGGCTCAGCCCATCTGGTCTCCCGTGCGTCTCCTCGGGCCGGGGTACATGGCACCAACCCTACGCATGGTGTCCCCGGTTCGCCAGCACAGCCCAGTGCGGGCTATTCCACCTCGCCGCAATGGCCTGGCTACGGGGAGCATTCAGCCAGGTAGGGTTGGGCAGGCTCAGTGCTCGAGACCTCCAGTGCGCCTTCACGGTCCGGTCTATCCGGTGCCACCTCCACGCACCAGCCCACCGGTGGCAGCCCCCGCACCAGGCTGTCTCTCCGTCTCCTCCATACAGGTGCTCCCGCCTGTCCAGTGCTGCCAGAGTCTTCCTCCTGCCCAGTGCTGTCAGAGTCTCCCGTCTGTCCTGAGCTGCCAGAGTCTCCCGTCTATCCTGAGCTGCCAGAGTCTCCCGTCTGTCCTGAGCTGCCAGAGTCTCCCGTCTGTCCTGAGCTGCCAGAGTCTCCCGTCTGTCCTGAGCTGCCAGAGTCTCCCGTCTGTCCTGAGCTGCCAGAGTCTCCGGTCTGTCCTAAGCTGCCAGAGTCTCCGGTCTGTCCTGAGCTGCCAGAGTCTCCCGTCTGTCCTGAGCTGCCAGAGTCTCCCGTCTGTCCTGAGCTGCCAGAGTCTCCCGTCTGTCAGGAGCTGCCAGAGCCGTCCGTTATTCTGGTGCTGCCGGAATCGTCCTTCACTCCGGAGCTGCCGGAGTCTCCCGCCTGTGGGGGGGGGGGTACTGTCACGTTCTGACCTTAGTTATTTTGTTATGCCTTTGTTTAAGTATGGTCAGGGCGCTACCTCTCATCGCCATGGCGGGAGAATCATTTCACAGAGCGCGTTTTTTCACAAAACTGGACATCAGAAGTGCGTATAATTTGGTGCTTATCCGGGAGGGAGATGAGTGGAAGACCGCGTTTAGTACCACATCTGGCCATTATGAGTACCTCGTCATGCCTTATGGGTTGAAGAATGCTCCAGCCATCTTTCAATCTTTCCTAGACGAGATTCTCAGAGACCTGCACAGGCAGGGTGTGGTGGTGTATATCGATGATACACTGATCTATTCCGCCACACGTGCCATGCATGTGTCTCTGGTGCATAAAGTACTTGGGCGACTGCTGGAGCATGACCTGTACATCAAGGCTGACAATTGTGTGTTCGCCAAACAAGCCGTTTCCTTCCTGGGTTATTGCATTTCTAACTCTGGGTGGTGATTGAGTGTGACCGCGTTACAGCCGTGCGTAATTGGCCGACTCCGACCATGGTAAAGGAGGTGCAGCGGTTTTTAGGGTTTGCCAATTACTACCAGAGGTTTATCCGGGGTTTTGGTCAGGTGGCTGCTCCCATTACCTCACTGCTGAGGGGGGCCGGTGCGTTTGCACTGGTCCGCGGAGGCGGACAGAGCCTTCAGACAGAGTCCTGCCTTCAGACAGAGTCCTGCCATCTCATCCCGTTGCCCGGTCTCCCTACGGCCCTACAGACTGCGGAGGCCCTGTTTACCCACGTCTTCCGGCACTACGGGGTGACTGAGAACATTGTTTCTGATCGGGGTCCCCTGTTCACGTCCCGAGTTTGGAGGGCGTTTATGGAGCGTCTGGGGGTCTCGATCAGCCTGACCTTGGGTTTTCACCCCGAGAGTAATAGGCAGGTGGAGAGAGTGAACCAGGATGTGGGTAGGTTTCTACGGTCGTATTGCCAGGACCGGCCAGGTGAATGGGCGAGGTACATCCCATGGGCGGAAGTGGCTCAGAATTCACTCCACCACTCCTCCACTAACATGTCACCATTCCAGTGTGTGTTGGGCTACCAGCCGGTCGTGGCACCATGGCATCAGAGCCAAACCGAAGTGCCTGCGGTGGAGGAGTGGGTGCAGCGCTCAAAGGAGTCCTGTAGAGCCGATCAGGAATCACTTAAGCAAGCTGGTGGACGGCAGAAGAGGAACGCTGACCATCACCGCAGGGAAGCCCCCGTGTTCGCACCGGGGGACCGGGTCTGGCTCTCGACCTGAAACCTGCCCCTCCACCTGCCCTGCCGGAAGCTGGGGCTGCAGTGTGTGTGGGGCCATTAAAAGTCCTGAGGTGGATAAACGAGGTGTGTTATAGGTTACAGATTCCTTCTTACTATCGTATTAACCCCTCGTTCCATGTGTCTCTCCTCATGCTGGTGGTAGCTGGTCCCCTGCATGAAGGTGAGGTGCCGGAGGTCCCTCCACCCCCTCTGGACATTGAGGGGTCCCCGGTGTACACAGTATGTTCCATTCTGGACTCTAGGCGCTGGGTGAGGGGCCTACAGTACCTCGTGGACTGGGAGGGGTATGGTCCAGAGGAGAGGTGCTGGGTACCGGTGGAGAACATCTTGGATCCATAACTGCTGAGGGAGTTCCACCGCCTCCATCCGGATCGCCCTGCACCCTCTGGGTGGCCCTCAAGCCCGGCGGCGGCGCTCTGCAGGAGCCGCACGTCAGGGGGGGGGATACTGTCACGACTTCCACCGAAGGTGGCTCCCCTGCCTGTTCGGGCGGCGCTCGGCGGTCGTCGTCGCCGGTCTACTAGCTGCCACCGATCCCCTTTTCCTTTTCTGTTTGTTATGTCTTATTGGTTGCACCTGTTTCTTGTTTGAGTTTTGGTTCAGGGCTATTTAAGCCTCTTAGGCCCGCCTGCTTTTGTGCGGGCTTGTTCTCTGTTAGTCTAGGTTGGTTGCGTGTTATGTTCACTGACTGTTTGGTGTCCAGTTTTGGGTTGGACATATTTGTTTTTGCCTGTCATTTTGGCATTACTGTTGGATACCGTAATAAAGTTTGGTTTTCCCCATTATCCTCTGCTCTCTGCGCTTGACTCCGCACCCACCACTCCTGGCTGTGTGGCATGGTCTTTCTGCTCTTATGGACTAGCCTCTTCAATTCAAACCACAGGTTTTCAATGGGGATGAAATGCGGAGACTGAAATTTAGATTTTGTAGTCAATTAACCATTTCTTTGTGGATTTTGATTCGTGTTTGGGGTTATTGGCTTGTTGGAAGATCCACTTGCGGCCAAGTGTCAGCCTCCTGGCAGAGGCAACCAGGTGTTTTGGCAGAAATGTCCTGGTAGGTTCCTGGTAAAGTTCATGATGCCATCGACCTTAACAAGGGCCACAAACCCACACTGGTGTGTGTGGCCAAAGAGCTCTATTATCATGTCATCTGACCATTCTGTATGGAGGAATGGTCTAAGATCCCTCCCATTGTGTTCTCAAATATCATAAAACATTTCAGAAAAAGGCTCAGTGTCATTATCCTCGCATGGGTAGGATGCTGGAGTACTGAAAACAAGGGTGCTTAATTAGAATTTCAGGGACATAATGACTATTTAATGACTATACATAACTCAGTCCTGATTTATGCATATAATGTTGAGAAAAACAAGGCCTTAGATACAAGACAAACACCCTAACTAACTACATTAATAGTAGGCAGGGCATACCAGGGTTATTTCAGACTGGCCAGTAAGCCTTGGCAATGTCCAGAGTTCCAGAGTCTGTACCAGACCAGATTCTCCAGTCATCAGTGTGCAGACCATGAGAAACTTTCATTTCCTTTCTCTGTCTCTCCCTCGTTCCTTTTCCCTTCCTGCTCTCTTCCCATCCTGCTGTCTGTCTCCCTCTCTCTCCCTGTCCTCTGGCTCAGTCGTGTGTTTCCAAGAGATAAGACCCTTGCTCATTTCACACATGAGCAGAGAAGAGTTTGGGGGTGGTTGGTGTGTGTGTACGTGTATGTGTGTGAGTGAGAGAGAGGAAGGAGAGAGGAAGTGGGAGAGTGTGAGTAGTGGACTCTAACTTGGAATCACAGCCTCTCCTCCCATTCTTTCCCCTTTTCCTTCTCTCTCGTCAAAGAGGATGATTGGCTCTCCCCATGGGTGGGTGTGTTCACCAGACCAATTTGACAGATACTGGAGACGTGGCCCATCTCTGTCACTCTGTTGCTTTTACAGATTCACCGCATTCACTCCCAACACCAGGGATCAGATCAACAGTTGTAGTGCACTATACTAGGGATGATTAAGTGCATTTCCTTCATGTCTTCAATACAGATCTTCCCAGCAATACATTGCACCAGGTTTCTGACAAAGGACTACCCCCCCCCCCAAAAAAAAAGAAATTGGTTGATTGAATGGAAAGAAACCTCTCTCTCTCACACATATATATTAATAGAGAGAGTAAATGTTGAAGAATGACCTGCCAGTGCCCACAGTCGACTAGGCCTGTCGCATGAAGGCAGAGAGCGGACAGTGGCAGACACCACTCGAAAAGAGTTATTCATGCAAATACTACAGGTTAATGAAGAGTTTCACTGTCCTCCAAGCGCTGCCTTTGTCTCCCCAAGCTGTGTTGTTCTGATGAGAACCTGGTAGGAGGGGTGGGGGAAAAGAGGGAGGACAGAAGAGCTCACTGTGCACTGTTCATTCATACAGACAGACAAGACATTCAGATCCTCAGGGACTATGGTGAAGGTGCCGCTACTGGGTATCATATAGAAACCTTAGGGGTTTTCATTTTAAGAGGTATGCTTGGTTGCTCTGTCTCATTTTTGGTTTGCTCTCTGAATACTGGACTCTGACCAGTCTTATCATAGCTGGATGGCTAACAGTGAATCTGCCTCATCTAAGGTTTCACTATGCATTCAGAACTCTTATGCAACACATTACTTGATGGTAAAATTCTAAGGATCCTAAAATGCTTGTCAATTCACTTCCTGAACTCGGAGGTCTAGCGCTTGTCAGCTGTAGTGTCTTGAGATTTGGAATGAGAACCCTGAGGTTAACAGTGCACCAGAACCATAGAGAGTGAGCAGGGTTCCACTCCATTCAAAAGCCCCAGAGGACTACTGGAGGTGCAGAAGCTAGTCAAAGTCTGGTTTGATGCTCTGGATGTTCAGTGGACTGCTCAATTTGGGGTATTGCAGAAACTGACCTTCTTCCGGACTTAACTTCTGCAGCGCTAGTTGGAACTAGGAAAGTCTTACATTTCCGACATGCTAATGAGGCCGGTCTAGTTCTACACGTGCCACGTTCAAACAGTTAGCAGGTCGGACATTTCAGAGTTCCGACTAGCACGTAAACGTGGCACAAGAATATGAGAACTTGTTGCTTATCCACATAATATAAGGTTGGCGTAAAGAAAGTCAGCTGGCAGTGCGTTGGAGAAGGTGTGGTACAGTGTGTGTGTGTGTTCTTGTTATTAAATCAGACAGTAAATCAGGATCACCTTAATTGGGGAGGACAGGCTCATAGTAATGGCTGGAAGGGAATAATTGGAATGGTATCAAACTCATCAAGCACATGGAAACCATGTGTTTTACACCATTTAATTCACTCCATTCCAGCCATTATTATGAGTCATCCTCCCCTCAGCAGCCTCCTGTGGTTTATACAGCACATACTGTACACCTACAGGACAATATATGATTAAATATGAAATTGCATTACTGTCATATCCTCAGTGGAGTAATGAATGAATCCGTTCCGGAACTGGAGACATGGAGACAATCACTGATCTACTGTGAGCCATATATATCTGTCCCGGAGTCATATACAGATACAATATGTCTCTGGATCTGTGTATTTGTATAATAATAATAATACTGTAATAATAAAACCCCCACATACAGCCATGAAATGGAAAAGCCATATTGCTGCCAGCTTCCCTTCCTCTCCTTGCACCACTATAGGTAAGACGAGACCCGTGAGACCCTCTGTAATAATAATGACAGTGCCAAGCCTATCCTGCCTACTCTGCTGTGGGTCTGGAGCCTGGTGTCTGAGGTACTGTACCTATCCTGCCTACTCTGCTGTGGGTCTGGAGCCTGGTGTCTGAGGTACTGTACCTATCCTGCCTGCTCTGCTGTGGGTCTGGAGCCTGGTGTCTGAGGTACTGTACCTATCCTGCCTGCTCTGCTGTGGGTCTGGAGCCTGGTGTCTGAGGTACTGTACCTATCCTGCCTGCTCTGCTGTGGGTCTGGAGCCTGGTGTCTGAGGTACAGTACCTATCCTGCCTGCTCTGCTGGGGGCCTGGAGCCTGGTGTCTGAGGTACTGTACCTATCCTGCCTGCTCTGCTGTGGGCCTGGAGCCTGGTTTCTGAGGTACTGTACCTATCCTGCCAGCCACAGTGAGGCCGGTCTATGTCTGTGGTGTTGGGTTATTACAGAGCTGCCAGCCACAGTGAGGCCGGTCTATGTCTGTGGTGTTGGGTTATTACAGAGCTGCCAGCCACAGTGAGGCCCGGTCTATGTCTACGGTGTAGTTATTACAGAGCTGCCAGCCAGGGTGAGGTCGGTCTATGTATGTGGTGTTGGGTTATTACAGAGCTGCCAGCCACAGTGAGGCCGGTCTATGTCTGTGGTGTTGGGTTATTACAGAGCTGCCGGCCGGTCTATGTCTGTGGTGTTGGGTTATTACAGAGCTGCCGGCCGGTCTATGTCTGTGGTGTTGGGTTATTACAGAGCTGCCAGCCACAGTGAGGCCGGTCTATGTCTGTGGTGTTGGGTTATTACAGAGCTGCCGGCCGGTCTATGTCTGTGGTGTTGGGTTATTACAGAGCTGCCAGCCACAGTGAGGCCGGTCTATGTCTGTGGTGTTGGGTTATTACAGAGCTGCCAGCCACAGTGAGGCCGGTCTATGTCTGTGGTGTTGGGTTAATACAGAGCTGCCAGCCACAGTGAGGCCGGTCTATGTCTGTTGAGTAGTTATTACAGAGCTGCCAGCCACAGTGAGGCCGGACTATGTCTGTGGTGTAGTTATTACAGAGCTGCCAGCCACAGTGAGGCCGGTCTATGTCTGTGGTGTTAGGTTATTACAGAGCTGCCAGCCACAGTGAAGGCTGTTTCTGTCTGTAGTATAAGGTTATTATAGAGCTGCCAGCCACAGTGAGTCCATTCTATGTCTGTGCAATAGTGAGAAAGATAAATATGGTGCATATGGATGCAATCATACGCCCACTTGATTGTCAGATTTTCTTTTATATATATTCTGCTCTGCCCCTTAATGCCTTAGTACTGCTGTTTTTACCAGAATATAACTAACTACAGTCATCAATGCTGTTATCAATTAGAAAAATATATACGGCTGTGTGTGCATCAAGGATGCAGAAAATCACCATCCCATCTGCCTCCATTTAACAAAGCCTACACTTGCTTGAACATTTGTTAACATTACATTTGGTTGTCATCTTTGCAAAATACCTATTTTGGATGCAGCAATTGTATTCGCTAGAATGCTAACGGTCATTGAAATATGCTGTTACAAAATTTAGCCAAAAAGCCATTTTACTGGTTGAAGTTTAAGTTGTTTTTAAGTCTATTGCAGTTAAGCAGGACATTCATACGAGCCTTAAATACCAATTATAATCCAGAGGTATTGTGAAATGCATTTATAAGCAACATGTAAATGGAGGCTTGTTTTCCCCGGCGCTCTTTGAGAACTCCCGTGTTCTGCCACCAACATGGCCCGCATTGCCCTCGTTTCCAAACACACAAAGGGGTCTATTTATCATTGCACTGGAAAATAATGTCTGGAAATTGGACTGAATTTCTAGGGTTTAAATCCAGAGTTCATGATAAAGTATAAGGAATGGGAATAAGTGGAGGTGGAGTGGGAAAAACAAAAGGACAACAACGATAGGTGCTTAATAAGAAAAGTGGACTAGTAGAAGATGATTGGTGCGTAATAAGAAAAGTGGACAAATAGAAGATGATTGGTGCATAATAAGAAAAGTGGACTAGTAGAAGATGATTGGTGCGTAATAAGAAAAGTGGACTAGTAGAAGATAATTGGTGCTTAATAAGAAAAGTGGACTAGTAGAAGATGATTGGTGCGTAATAAGAAAAGTGGACTAGCAGAAGATGATTGGTGCTTAATAAGAAAAGTGGACTAGTAGAAGATGATTGGTGCGTAATAAGAAAAGTGGACTAGCAGAAGATGATTGGTGCGTAATAAGAAAAGTGGACTAGCAGAAGATAATTGGTGCTTAATAAGAAAAGTGGACTAGTAGAAGATGATTGGTGCGTAATAAGAAAAGTGGACTAGTAGAAGATGATTGGTGCTTAATAAGAAAAGTGGACTAGTAGAAGATGATTGGTGCATAATAAGAAAAGTGGACTAGTAGAAGATGATTGGTGCGTAATAAGAAAAGTGGACTAGTAGAAGATCATTGGTGCGTAATAAGAAAAGTGGACTAGTAGAAGATTATTGGTGCTTAATAAGAAAAGTGGACTAGTAGAAGATGATTGGTGCATAATAAGAAAAGTGGACTAGTAGAAGATGATTGGTGCGTAATAAGAAAAGTGGACTAGTAGAAGATGATTGGTGCATAATAAGAAAAGTGGACTAGTAGAAGATGATTGGTGCTTAATAAGAAAAGTGGACTAGTAGAAGATCATTGGTGCTTAATAAGAAAAGTGGACCAATAGAAGATGATTGGTGCATAATAAGAAAAGTGGACTGTATCTCATAGTAGAAGATGATTGGTGCGTAATAAGAAAAGTGGGCTGTATCTCATAGTAGAAAATGATTGGTGCTTAATAAGAAAAGTGGGCTGTATCTCATAGTAGAAGATGATTGGTGCATAATAAGAAAAGTGGACTGTATCTCATAGTAGAAGATGATTGGTGCGTAATAAGAAAAGTGGGCTGTATCTCATAGTAGAAGATGATTGGTGCGTAATAAGAAAAGTGGACTGTATCTCATAGTAGAAGATGATTGGTGCGTAATAAGAAAAGTGGACTGTATCTCATAGTAGAAGATGATTGGTGCGTAATAAGAAAAGTGGGCTGTATCTCATAGTAGAAGATGATTGGTGCGTAATAAGAAAAGTGGGCTGTATCTCATAGTAGAAGATGATTGGTGCGTAATAAGAAAAGTGGGCTGTATCTCATAGTAGAAGATGATTGGTGCGTAATAAGAAAAGTGGGCTGTATCTCATAGTAGAAGATGATTGGTGCGTAATAAGAAAAGTGGACTGTATCTCATAGTAGAAGATGATTGGTGCGTAATAAGAAAAGTGGGCTGTATCTCATAGTAGAAGGGTGAAGATGAGGAGGGAAAAGAGAAAGAGGACAGCAGTATGATTTGAATGATGCTCTCTCTTCTAAAACCAGCTCTCAAATTGAGCTGTGGAAGCTCCAGGTAAAAAGAGAAATACCTGTAATTGTCTACATTTAACAAAAGGGAGGACTGCACCTGTCATTAGAGCTGTACTATAAAATGACATATTTTCTATCTGCCGTGCAGGAGGCTACATTTTTTAATGACCTAGCAATGTCCTTCCTGTCAGTTGTTGTACATTCATATACAGCATTCAGTAATTGAATAGACTATTGGATATGCGGCTCAGGTACATTCATTCATACTTGGATTCATGGAGATCTTATGGTCAAAATATCTCCATTGTACACATGAGTCACCCACACGAGACACGTCAATATGAGAAAGAGAGAACGAAGAAAAGACAGAAATGAGAGAAAGAAAGGACATTGCTATGGAATGTCAAGGTCTGGGGTTGAGAAAAGCACCCTGTACATTCATTTATTTGATCTAAAAAGTACAATATGTGCTCTTCACTTTATAAGCAGAAGAACAAATAACATTTGGTCACAATACATTCAGGAAACAAACACAAATCAAGCACGTTTTATCCCCTTTGTCTTTGTATAATTTTTCTCTCAAACGTCTTCCACCAACACTATTCAGCTCTGCCATTAACGGAGCTGCAGTAATGGGGGCCGAGAAAACGTGATTAGAGTGGTAGAGTGTGTGTGTGTGCGAGAAAGTGTGTGTGATATAAATTATGGAGTCATAAATCACGCTGTGGGGTGGGCAGAAAGGCATTAACATACACCAGTGACGTGCCAACAAACAACGGTCTAATTATTCGGCAATTACCTGGTTTAATAATGCCTTTCCAGGGCCAGTCTGACGACCTGTCGCCACGGTGATGAGGATCATAATGGATTGGTTAATACGTGGGCACTGGGTTCTCAACGTATACATTAGATACTGGGGAGGTTACATGTTGTCACAGAGAGGCGTCTCAGGGTCACCTTGCTATACTGCAAGGAGGTGTCCGAGCTCTGAGTATGGCTGCCCCAAAGGGCTGTCTTCCACCTGCTCATTCAGAGAAAGACCAACTCAGTGTTCATAATTAAACCTTTTAGTGGTTAGATCATGGTCAAGGACAAAAAGGCCTGCAAACTATATTCATCTCCTAATACCACATTTTAATTGTGACAATGTTTTGCTCCACAATGGATCTTTGTCAGGTAAAACATGCATGGTTTTAATCACACATATTCTGTCACACCAACCAGTGTTTTTCAGCCATTTGATGGACACCTGACCTTATGCTAACAGAAGTGTGATGTATGTCTGCTGGGTATTATTCTGTGGGTGAAGGCCTTGACAGATAGATCATGTAGCAGATAAATGGACTGCATCACCAATCAGATGTGGTTTCTTCTCCTCTGAAAAGGTGTTATCATAGCTGACATTTCCCATCATACCGCAGGGCAGAATCAGACCTGGGTCTCTGTCTGACAGGGCATCATACTGGTAGGTAGTGGTACAATAGCTAAATGGTGTTTTCTATTTACACATTGAGATGTGGTTCTGGCCACAGGTCAATGAGTTTCACCCTCGCCTATACAAACCTTCAAAATAACACCACAAAACACTGTCTCGACCTGCAGGAGCAACCTCAATAGATACATTTGGTTGCTGCAGTCTCAAAAGCAATTGGCCAGCCAGTTTTGGCCAGTTGGCCAGCCCAGCCTTTTCTTATTTTTACTTCAAAAGACCAACCAGCACAACCAATCCAGCCAATGTTATCCATTTAGATGCCCATGATAGACTACCATTACATCCAATCCAGTTCCCATACCTTCAATGTTCCAAATGGTGGACCACCAATCAAGTTCCCGCCCCTCCGATGCTCACACTGGCCAACCACATCCAATCTGATTCCCGCCCCTCCCACACTCCCAATTGTGGACCACCACATCCAATCCAATTTGCGCCCCTAAATCGACCAATCCACTTCCAGCCCTGTCGTTGCTCCCAATGGTGGACCACCTCAACCAATCCATCTGCTGCCCCTTCAATGCTCCCACTGGAAGGGGAAATAGTACTGGTTATTTAATACATTTTTTAATTGAAATTTTCCCACCATTTCCCCGCTTAGTTAATCCCCACGCTGGCCTGCGGGAGGATGATTGGCGTGTAATTACTGGCTGTTGGTACAGACAAGACCCAATATGTGCTTTCTCTACGGTTTCCCTCTTATTCTCTATCTCTATGATTCCCTCTCTCCATCTACTCTCTCTCTCGTCTCTACAGCAGCAAGATCTCTTTGTTAATCTCCATCCTCTCCTCTCTCCACGTCTCTCTCTCCATCTCGTACCGTCCTCTCTTCCCCTATTCTTTTCCATCTGCTTCCTATTCTCTCTCTCTTTCCTATGTCTATCCTCAATTTCTCTCCTCTTTTCTTTCGTCCTGGCACTTCATCTTCTCTCTCCTTCCGCAATCTGTCTATCTGAGGAGATATCATCTCCCTAGGTAGCGTGTGAGTGGGTGTTAGTTTAAAAAATATATCTTTATTCCTCCTTTTTCCAGTGAGTGAGATAAGAATGGAAGAAGAACCGTTTGGTTTTCAGTTCGGTAATAATTTTCTGTCAATCTATCGAGGCTGGTATCAGGTCTGAGCCAAAGGGCGAGTTAAACTTCTCTGTTCATTCTGTTGAGGACACATGTTAATAAAGCAGGCCTGAGATAACAGTAATTACCTCTATGTGGCTTCTGCTCCACTCCTCACTGGGGACACACTGTACTGTACTGCACTGGGCTGGGAGAGACAGGTCTGCCTCTAGTCAGGCCGTTACGTCGCAAAGATTAATATTTCATTAGAATACACCCTCAGTGATACACCAAACGTAACATCCGCCTCTCCTCACCCCCTCCTCCTCATCTCTCTTCCCTCCTCACCCGCCTCTCTCTAACTCCTTCAACTTCTCTCCCTCTCCCTTTTCTCCCTTATCCCTCTCTCCACTCTTCACTCCTCTCTCCTCACTCCCTCCTCCTCACCTCACTTCCCTCCTCACCCGCCTCTCTCTAACTCCCTCTACTTCTTTCCTCTCTCCCCTCCCCCACACCTCTCTCCCCTCTCTAGTCTTCACTCCTCACTCCTTCCTCCTCACCCACCATTCTATTACTCTGCTTCTCTCCCTCTCTCCCCTCCTCCCCTTCTCTCCCCTCTCCTCACCCCTAACCTCTTCTCATCAACCCTCTTCTTCCCCCCTCCTCACCTCTCCATATTAGCATCGTCCTCAACTCTCCAACCCTCTTCCTCTCCTCTCTTAACTTGATCACTCCCTCTGCTTCTCTCCCTGTCTCTATCGCCTCCATATTAGCATAAGTAATTAGAGATTCCTATCTGCCTGCATGGGATTGCCAATTTAAAATGAATGTGTTGATCTCTTTGATTTGTTTGGATTTAGGAGCTGCCTGTCATGTACAATTAAGATAACGCGTAGGGATGGTAGACTGGAGGGTGGGGGACGAGGGGCTCGGTGGGGGGGTTTGCAAACCCCTCCTCTTAAATTGTTATCTCTTTTTATTTTTTGTTCCCAACTCTCCAGAGCTCTGTGAAGACTAAAGAGCTGTGGAGAGGAACAGAGGGCTGCTGGTGAATACTGAAGTATAGTGAGTCTGTGGGGCCAGTGGCGGTACAGGAAGATGAATGGGGGTTGTGACTCTGGCTCCATGTAATTCCATTGATTTAACTTCACAGGAAATCTGCAAGAAACACAGGGATCTATACCCACTTAAACTGACAAATAACACTTGCTTTAAATAAAGGGCCATGCCAAAACAGGTGAACAGACTGAACAGTGCTCTCACACAGTTAAAGTCACAACATTTAAGTTTTACCCAATCAAAAAGCATGTCTGATTTGTAGACGTGAGAAAGTGTCAGTGGGAGCTGTCATGGCCCATGAATTCATTTTGACCTACTAAATGAACACTTTGAACAAGTTCCACAAATGAAGTAAACACCTGCTTCCTCTTTCACCCCCAGCAAAATGAGGTAGGATAATTCACCTTTGATGTTAGTGAAGAACCTGAGTTGACTACCTGTGAAGACTTTTTCATCAGGCATACATATTACACACAGATGGCCGTAAATAAATAGATGGACATCTGACTCATGCTTGCACAACACCCACACCACTTCTGTCACTTTAAAGTAACCCTGGGGCCGATTGTTGTTCAACACAGGAGATTTCTTCGACCTCGCATCTTCTGTGACTTCCTACTTTGCGTGAATGACTCTTTCACGCTCGGGCTGGGGACAGATGGTTCTGTTCATCATTTGGAGATTCATTTTCATGCAGAGGGCCCACTGACAGGTGTGTGTGTGTGTGTGTATGTAAAAGGAATGTGTGTGAGCATGTGTGCGTGTGTATGTGCATGCATGCGTTCATCTGTGCGTGTGTGTGTGCACGAGGCTTATTAAACCTGCTTTGAAAGGAGGAGCAGGACGGCAGGCAAAACTTTTTTTACTGTTCTGACAACATAATTTGCATTCTGTAATTAACTGTCTCTCTTGCTCTCTTCCCCCCCTCTTTTTTTACTCTCCTCCCCTCACTTTCCTGCAGGGGTTAGTGTCTGACGCTTCTCAGCCTGTGAATTAGGTCTGTGTTGCCCTGGTAACAGGTCTTTATCAAAGACCAACACACTGAGGTGGGAGAAAAGCCGACATCTGAAGAGTGTGTGTGTGTGTGTGTGTGTGTGTTTGCGTGTGAGAGTGTGTGTGAGTGTGTGAGTGTGTGTGAGTGTGTGTGTGGGTGTGTTTGCATGTGTGGGTGTGTTTGCATGTGAGAGTGTGTGTGAGTGTGTGAGTGTGTGAGTGTGTTGTGTTTGTGTGTGTGGGTGTGTTTGCGTGTGAGAGTGTGTGTGAGTGTGTGAGTGTGTGTGAGTGTGTGTGTGGGTGTGTTTGCGTGTGTGGGTGTGTTTGCGTGTGAGAGTGTGTGTGAGTGTGTTACAGTTTTTTTCTGAACTGGAAAGAATAGGAGAAAGAAAATGAAGCTGGAGAAACAATGACATTGGAGTTTCCACAGCAGGTTGATTGCGGCAGGCAGGCAGGCAGGCAGGCAGGCAGGCAGCCAGGCAGGCAGCCAGGCAGGCAGGCAGGCAGGCAGGCAGGGTTTCAAAATAACTGCAGGTGGTAGGGCCTCTCTGATAACACTCCATCAATGCTACCATGCCACTGCGACAGCCAGGGTCCTGCAGAGTAATGCTCATTCACAACTACTGCACTAACTGCCACCACACTGCAGAGAGACTGCATAAGGGTCTCCATATACCCCCTTCTCAAATTCCTCTACAGAAATACTGCAGACATAATAGCATGTCACTTCAATGTGTTAGTGCTGCAGAAACATGCTAGATAACCCTGAAAACCAGCTTCCACAATTATCTCTGCCCATACTACTATCAACTATTACAACTCACACTAACATTAACACGAGCTAATAATAAAAATATCTATACAAAAATCTCTATTGATGTCTTGGCAGTGAAGTTATTTGTCACTTCTGCTGTCTGTGTATGTGCCTGTGCACATGTGTGTGAGTGTGAGTGTGTATCCCAGCCCAGATCGATCACTGCATAGTAGGGGTATCTGAACACTAAACAGTATACTGCTGTGAGTCCCTGTCTTTTGTCTGCTCCCTCCCTTCCCTCTGTGTTCTCTGAGTGGGAATGGAGGCATGGCCATTAGCCAGCGGCCAGGAGAGTGTCTCCATGTAATGGCTATTGAACGGGCCGCTCCACTCACAACGAGAGGTAATCAAAGCCCTGTATAATTACACACCTCTTTACTCCTCACCTCCCAAAGACCAGCCATTGTGCGTTGAGCTCTCCACTTTATAATGACACAGGTAGGGGATGAGGCAGGGTGGAAGGTGGCTGGAGTAGAAGGGGGGTCACAGATGCAATCATGTACCAATAGTGGAGGTGCATGAAGATGGCGGCCACCATGCACTTCACACAATTCTCTCGTTTGCTAAGTTCACTGTAAAGTACATTGCCCTCTGTTACTCTTTTTTGTATGGTCCTTAGCACAGTTAACATGATCCCAATTTTGGTCCAAGACGACGACAATAAAAATAAATAAATGAAAAGGTAGATTGTGCATCATTGGTGCATTGAACCATGTAACACGCCATAGATTTAAAAACTCTATGAATAGTGCTAAAACAATGACGCCATATCTAAGTTCTGCCACCTTCATGCACGTTCGCCATTGCAAAGAAGCATTTGCAATTTAGTTTTATTATGAGTGGGTTGGCTAGTAAAGAAACAGAGTAATACTTCATCTCTTCTTCTGACCAATAGGCGGTGAGAGCACAAACAGTCTATTTGGACTTTGGCAGGGAATGGACTGGTACTGCACTCATAAACTAAGACATAAAGGCTTCAAGAAAATTAAACTACTGATATAACATTGGCCCAAGGGCCTATAGAAAACCAATCAGTGTGATTGGTAGGTCTGGCTATCTTGCCTCACAGCTTTCAGAGACTGAAGAAGGCCCATTAACCCTGACCAAGGCAGCTTGACTTGAGTGTTGATACTGTCATTAAACCAAATCCTTGCTTTCATGGACTGATAGGGTCTATAGTATGGCGTGAATGGCCATCATTTGAATCTTGGTGGTTCTGTGGTCACTAAGTGTTCTAACTTCAACGCTGACTTTGATCGGCATGCTGCTCCAGTCCCTCTCTGTCATCTCTAATAGGATCAGGCCCTAATTAGAGGCCCTCTGCAGGACTTACACACACATTCTCTCTTTCTCCTCTTTCCTTCTCCCACTCCATCACAGATTTAGCATTTATATTGCCTATGATTATACCTTCCCAAGCATCCCGTTTATAGGGACTGTTGTATCAGACACACGCATTCACACTGATGCATCTGTTATAACATCAGCGTAACCCCCTGTAAACCCAGTACCCTTTAAATGGCTTTTATTTCAGACCAGGTCCACTGAGCTGGCTGTGGTGCATTAGGGGCTGATTCACTCAATTCATTGTGTGCTATTGTTAAATATTTCAAAAATAGAGAAGGGTTTTCATACAAAAGAACTGTTAATACTCCCACTTCCCATGATGACTTGAAATTGTTCACTCAGAGAGACCCATGAGTGATTGACAGGCTACCCAGACTATTTGGATTGTCCCCCCCCCACCCCCACTTCTACGCTGCTGCTACTCTCTGTTTATTATCTATGCATATTCACTTTAACTCTACCTACATGTACATATTACCTCAATTACCTCGACTATTGTTTACTTATCTATTTTTTACTTAACACTTATTTATCTTAAAACTGCATCGTTGGTTAAACTCTTGAGTTTAGGGTGCAGTATTTTGATGTTTGGATGAAAAACGTACCCAAATGAAACTGCCTATTTCTCAGGCCCAGAATCTAGAATATGCATATAATTAGGATAGAAAACACTCTAAAGTTTCCAAAACTGTCCAAATATTGTCTGTGAGTATAACAGAACTGATATTGCAGGCGAAAACCTTTTCCTGAAAGCTCTCTGTTCCATTGCCTGCCTTCGCTCCATTTAAAGGGATATCAGCCAGATTCCTTTTCCTATGGCTTCCACATGGTGTGAACAGTCTTTAGACAAAGTTTCAGGCTTTTATTTTGAAAATGAGCGAGAAAGATCACATCGCGTCATTGTATGGTTGGGTGTCAGCAGCGTTTTGCATGCGCAACATTTCTCTCTCTCTCTCCTATTGAAGAAGGTACAGTCCCGGATGAAATATTATTGATTATATATTGTAAAAACAACCTGAGGATTGATTATAAAAAACGTTTGACATGTTTCTAAACACTTTACGGATACTATTTGGAATTTTCGTCTGCGATGTCGTGACCGCTCCAACCAAATGGAGGTATTTTGGATATAAAAATAATCTTTATGGAACAAAAGGAACATTTAATGTGTAACTGGGAGTCTCGTGAGTGCAAACATCTGAAGATCATCAAAGGTAAGCGATTCATTAGATTGCTTTTCTGACTTTCGTGACCAATCTACTTGGCTGCTAGCTGTTTGTAATATTTTGTCTACTGAGAGAGATGTCCTTACATAAACGCTTGGTATGCTTTTGCCGAAAAGCTTTTTTGAAATCTGACACGCCAGGTGGATTAACAAGCTAAGCTGTGTTTTGCTATATTGCACTTGTGATTTCATGAAAATTAAATATTTTTTGTAATTTAATTTGAATTTGGCGTTCTGCAATTCAGCGGATGTTAATGAAAATGATCCCGCTAACGGCATGGGTGCATCAAGAAGGTAATGCTTGTAAGTGTAACGGTTCTCTTCTATCTCCTCCTCTGACGAAGAGGTGGAACAAGGATCGGACCAAAATGCAGCGTGTAGATTGCGATCCATGTTTAATGAACAAACGTAAAACACGAATCAATTATAAACACTACAAAACAAAGAACGTAACGAAAACCGAAACAGCCTATACTTGTGTAAACTAACACAGAGACAGGAACAAGGACACTAAGGACAATCACCCACAAAAACTCAAAGAATATGGCTGCCTAAATATGGTTCCCAATCAGAGACAACGATAAACACCTGCCTCTGATTGAGAACCACTTCAGACAGCCATAGACTTAACTAGAACACCCCACTAGCTACAATCCCAATACATACACACCACATACAAAAACCCATGCCACACCCTGGCCTGACCAAATAAATGAAGATAAACACAAAATACTTTGACCAGGGCGTGACAGTAAGTAAGCATTTCACTGTAAGATCTACACCTGTTGTATTCGGCGCATGTGACAAATGCAAATTGGTTTGATTTGATTTGATGTTTACAGGTTGTCCCTGAGAGACAGAGTGTATTTGAAGATAACCTTCTCTCCCTGTCATAGAGAACAGGCCTTTCTTAGTCAAGTGGAAATCACAACAGGTGTCCTGCTAGGTTAAACAAGTGTCCTCTGTCCTCTCTAGTGTGCTCTCTCACACACTTCTCCTATGACAGCAGCACTTTGTCCATACTCACTCCCCTGTTGTCTCTCCTCTCTCTCTCTCTACCTCCCCTCTCCCCCCTACTCTCTCTGTGTCTGTCTCTCTCCCTCCACTAATCATCAGGGGTGGGTACATGAGAAAACTAACTGGAAAAGTCTTAACCATTTAGAAAAAAAGGCATTTCTCCCGACTCCTGTGTGCTTCTTTGACTGTTGGGTTCTGGCTTGTCCTTATCAGTGTGTGTCAGGGTGGAGGGAGAGAGAGACAGAGGAGAGAGAGAGAGAGAGGATAGAGAGAGGAGAGAGTGAGAGGATAGAGTGAGAGGAGAGAGAGAGAAGGGAGAGAGGGTAGAGAGAGAGGAGGGAGAGAGGAACTAAGCTCATCCAAAAGAGCTCTTCTTTGCTAATCTCAAATGAGATGGAAATCCGGCCGATTCCGAAGACCAAAACATGCAGCCTTCTGCTGTTCGAGCTGGCTTAAGGCGAAAAAACAATCATTTACAAATATAATAAATTAAATATTAATAATGAAATGGAAAAAGTACAGAGAAAGAAAAGTATTTTGGACTCAGCAACAGTAGCCACTGTTTTGGATTTTCACTGCAGAAGTTTGCTTGTGTTGACTTTACATAGACTATACATATTTGATAGGATCTCTGTGGTGTTGAGTTTGTTCATGATATTCATGCCTCTCTCTTTCCTTCATTACAGCTAATTCTCTTGGTAGAGTGAGCTTAATTATGTTCAAATGAATAGCTGTCCTTCCATGTAGCACAGCTGTTGTCATGCCTCCTTCTGAGGTTTGGAGGATAAAGAAGTATTAGGCAGAGAAAGAACACCTCCCTGTTCACCCTCTGCTTATGAATCTGTATGTTTCTCTTTCTCTCTGCATCTCCCTTTCTATCCCTCAATCTCTCTTCCTCTTTCTCTCCCTCCCCCATTTCTTTCTCTCCTTATCCCCCCTCCCTCCATTTCCCTCCCTCACTCATCTCGTTCTGCTGCCCTTTCACTAAAACTCATTCCGCTCTGTAATTTCTCAAAAACAGTATTCTACACTGTACAGTCAGTTTACTATGGTATGGCATCCTGTTAGGTGTTGTGTGTTCTTTCCCCCAGCCTTGACAACGCAGTTCAATCTAACCTGTTGTACAGATGAATTTGATTCATGACCCACTTCAGTGTTTGGCATCAGAGAGATGGACGGACAGAGGTCGCTGAGTATTTGAATCACCTGCAGAGAGAGAGAGAGGCAGAGAGGGAGAGTGAAAGGGAATGGGGTAGAGAGAGAGAGAGAGATAAAGAAAGGAAGAGAGAAAGGAAGAGAGAGAGAGAAAGAAAGAAACATCAGAGTTTGGCAGGAGTGAGAAAGCGAGCTAGTCATTTAGTGAGGCATGGGAGACAGATCAGTCTAAATCCTAATTGGAGCATTTTACAGTTTAATCATCCCCAGATGTGACAGAGCCTCACCTGGTCTGGTCCCTACACAGGGCTTAATCAGCAGAGAGTGGGTATATGTGGTGTGTGTGTGTGTTGGGGCAGTGACACCTCCATTCATCTTTGAGGAACTGGCAAAGAATGCCCCTGTCTCACTAATGGCACTATTTGTTTTTCAGACATCAGACAGATGCATTCTAATTCACCCTCACCCCTCTTCTCTGAACACACAGACACACAGGCACACACACAAATAAAAATAAATAAAAATGACATTCATGAGCCAGAACTAAGCAGGACTTCTATCTTGTGAAGTTGGGCTGTATTTTTCTTTCTTGACGCCTGTGAGCTTTTATTATTTCTATTTCTCTTCAAGTCACTCACTTCCTGTTCCTGTTTGATCCTGGAGAAGAAAGCCCAGTGGTGCTGAAGGAGTCAGAGCCGGCCTCCCAGACTCACACAGCCAGTAAGATTAGTCCCCCGCTTGTTGAGGATTCTGGAACTTTCCTTGTCAAAGAAAAACACTTTGGCCAAACTAACTGCTGACTGCACTGCAGTAAAAAGGAGTGGCTGGCTCTATCATGGCTGGTGGCTCCAGGACCACAGTCAGCTCCATGGAGGGATGTGGCAGAACAGGAGCAAATACTAGCTGGGATTATCCTGTTCAAACTGGGGTCTGGGTTCTCAGTTTGACAGTTTTTCTATCTGCATCTCTCTCTCTCTCTCTCTCTCATAATTATCACACACTTCCCCCTGTCTTTCTCCCTTGTCCCCCTCTCTTTCCCTCTTTCCCATTTTCCTTTTATCACTACCATCGATTCCTAATGGTTCTCCTCTTACATTATTTGTCATACAGTTCTTGGAAAATGTCCCTTGCTTAATTAAATCAGAGAGACTGGGAGAGAGCATAATGATAAAAGGGGCTGAGGGGCAGGGAGGAGTTAGCCACTGAACCTGTTAAGAAGACTGACCTTTTAAGCTTTAGAGCGTGCAGAGAAGGTTGGTGAATCTTAGGGACATACCCAAATGTTCAGTGAGCCTTCAAGGGCTTCCCCCAAGCACTGACTGTGCTCAGTCTGAACACTAGAGGGAGCCAATGCTCTTCTCTCTCACACTGCCAGCTTTGTAATGGGGTGACTGCAAAATATACAACAGCATCTATATATACACAGTAAAAAGAATCATGTTGTTTTTACGGTAACTTACTGGCAGACAGTTATCTGTAAGTTACTATACAAAATGTACAGTATATTACTGTAAATTCCAAATAAACCAAAGTAATGTACTGTTAAACCAAAGTTTCTTTGGAATTTATGGTAACATACTGTACCTTTTTTGTGTGTGTGAGAGCTTTAGTGTTTGAATGCTGACAGATCTGTGCCAGTGCATGGGGGAGTGTATTGGCAGATATGTATTGATGATTGTGTGTATTACTCGTTTGCCAGGCCATCATTGTAAAGAATAATTTGTTCATCTCTGACTTGTGTGGTTAGATAAAGGTTATTTAAAATGAAAGTATACTTGTTTTAATAAAGTGCACTACCAGAGTGAACCTCCACTACTACTACTACTACTACTACTACTACTACCACCACAACCAAGGATGATCACAACCTATATGACTACAATAAGTGCTACAAAGACAACAACAGTGCTTCAGTACATGTGGCTACCAGCTCTTCTACTCTGCTAGCCTCCAGGGACCACAGTAGTATCTTGGGACGGAGGAAGCTAGTGGCAGGTGGATCTACAGCAGTTCAGTTATATCTCTCTGCCTGCCTGCCTGCCTGTCTGCCTGTCTGCCTGTCTGTCTGCCTGCCTGTCTGCCTGGCGGTTGGCTTGCTTGACTCCTCCATATCACTGGATCTCCCTCCCTGCACAGAGCAGAGCGAGCGCCTCTAGGGCTTTCAAATCTTATCATCAGTGAAATGCATTAAAGAGAACATTAATATAAAAGAACATGCCAGAATGTTCCTTCCAGAAGGCTCAAAAAGAATCCAATAGCAACATCACACGTTTGAGGTGTGGATTAGACTGGAGAAGGTTTCTGGTCACACTGCTACTACACAAAACATAGACATGCAAAGTCAAACTTACCCATTCACACAAATAGAAACACTCAAAGTACAAAAAAATGCATTACTGTACACATAGCTACTCAAACAAATACAAGGACCCACACACAAAAAGATACCCACTTACAATGAAATATATGTGACACATGACTGGAATCTGAACAAGAATCGTGCTCCTTAGAAATCTTAAGCTGCTTCCACCCTACATTCATTCACACGCAGTGGTTGAGAATGCAGTGATGTCACCGCCTGCTCTTTTCAACGACAGGGGATAAGGGGAGAGAAAGGGTCCATTGAGTGAGATGGCCCTTACCTCCATTCACACTCTCTGTCTCTGTGGATGATTCTAGAAACAGCTCCTGGACTCCCACTGCTAACCCTGCCTTGCCTATCACCCCTGCTTCATACTCTGCTTAAACCCCGACTTCGTACTTTGGTCATTGATTGATGCGTCTGAGGGCAGCTACAGCTGAAAGGCTGAAAATGTTACAGTAGTGATAGAATAGAAACACAAAGGAAGGATGCCCTCCAGCTATCATATATGCCATTCCATCAACCAAGGCAGTTAGACTTCTGTAGGTGCTAAGTGCTAACCTGCTGACAGTCATAGTCAACCTGTGTCACAACTCTCCCTACCTCACACTCGCAAATTAAAGTGCACATAGGCATGCTCACACACTCACTGACTCTCTCACAAACACACTCACACACTTTTTCCTTCCTTGAAAAGAACCTCCATGGACCAGCAGTATGAGTTACCCGGCAGTATGAGTTACCCGGCAGTATGAGTTACCCGGCAGTATGAGTTACCCGGCAGTATGAGTTACCCGGCAGTATGAGTTACCCGGCAGTATGAGTTACCCGGCAGTATGAGTTACCCGGCAGTATGAGTTACCCGGCAGTATGAGTTACCCGGCACAGTGGACAGAAATGGAGGTAGGAAGTTCTACTCCTTTTCTCTCTGTCTCTCTCTCCCCCTAGGCTACCTTCTGCCTCCAGCTTCCCAAAACAACTCCCTTCACGTTCCACTGGGAATCCCTCCTGAACCCTGTTTGACATTCAATGATTCAACCACACCACATACTATGGAAACGAAGCATATTCAATCTTCCCAATTGTAATAAAACAAACATTTTTTTATTGTTCATACATCTAAAGGGTATGTAGTAGTACACATGGCCGGACAGGCTTCCAAAATCCAAAACACTCAGCAGGACATACGGTATGTGTGGCATCCTCTGATAAATTAGTCATGCCATCACTTCCTGGTGGAAGAGAGGGCACATGCAAACAGAGTGGCTTTCCTTGTTAATGCAGGAGCAAAGGAACCTGAACATTTTATGACAACTAAATTATTCAGTCTACAGTTTGGATGACAAAAAAACAGGGACATTCTGAAAAAATATACTCTGAGTATACCAAACATTAGGAACACCTTCCTAATACTGAGTTGCACCCCCTGTCGGGGCATGGACTGTACAAGGTGTAGAAAGTGTTCCTTAGGGTGGTGGACCATTCTCGATACACACGGTAAACTGCTGAGCGTGAAAAACCCAGCAGCATTGCAGTTTTTGACACAAACCGGTGTGCCTGGCACCTACTACCATACCCCATTCAAAGGCACTTACATTTTTTGTTTTGCCCATTCACCCTCTGAATGGCACATAATACACAATCCGTGTCTCAATTGTCTCAAGGCTTAAAAAGCCTTCTTTAACCTATCTCAACCCCTTCATCTAAACTGATTAACAGGTGACATCAATCAGCAATCGTAGCTTTCACCTGGTCAGTCTATGACATGGAAGAGCAGGTGTTTTTAATGTTTTGTATACTCAGTGTATAATCTATTGAAAAGGGAAGATATGTTGAGTGGATAGTGAGTAGACATTCACAAATGATCATAATTAGCAGTTTGGACACGCAGACACACATATGCTGTAGCCTACGTACACACAAAGTACACACACACGAACACACACACACAATCCAGCAGCAGACAAAGTCGTTTTCTGTGACTTTTTTTTTGTGGAGTAATTGAGTTTTGTCATTAGGGTGGAGAGGTGGGGGAGCGGTGGATGGGATGTGGGGGAGAGGTGGGGGAGCGGTGGATGGGAGGAGGAGGAGAGGTGTGGGTTGGTGTGATATGTAATCGGATGAGGGAGAGGGTCATTTCTTACCAGCATGCTGTATGGACAGGCACCTCCACTCAGTCGGCCACCATTTTGATGAAATTAAGGACTCTCTTCACCCTTCTTCCCCTCTTCCCTCCTCATCCCCCTTTCCTTCCCTCCTAAAAAGATTAGGCCACTTCAGGGACATTATTTGGATTGTTTATCACTCGCTGCAGCAATTGAAATGAAGTGGATTCTATTAGTCTCTGTTTCTCTGCAAGATCTGGATTTCTCTCTCTAAAAAAATGTGCTATCTAGATCCTTTAAGGGTTCTTCAGCTGTCCTCATAGGAGAACCCTTTGAATGACCCTTTTTGGGTTCCATGTAGAACACTGTTTGGGTGCCATGTAGAACCCATTCTACAAAGGGTTCTACATGGAACCCAAAGGGTTATACTGTACCTGGAAACAAAAAGTGTTCTACATGGAACCAAAAAGGGTTCTCATATAGGAAGAGCCGAAGAACCCTTTTAGAACCATATTTTTCCCCTTTGTGTGTGTGAATGTGTATGTGTGTGCTTCTCTGTGTATGCGAGTGCACATGTGGACATGTGCCAGTGTGTTAGTACGCAGAGTATTAGAGAAATACGGCTTGTTCTAAGTGTTAAACGCATGAACAAAAGCCATTTCTGTGGAGCTGATAGAATTGATGCTATACCCAGTAGTACAGTCATTCATTTAGATTAGACTCATCACTAGCATTGTTAATTACTCCCAGAGATTGGGAGAAACTTCGATTACCAAATGAGCTTAGTGTATTTAGTCAGGACTAATCCTTGGCGAATACCTTGATTCAGTATTTGATGAGGAAGACAAACAGACAAGACACAGACAGACAGACAGACAGACAGACAGACAGACAGACAGACAGACAGACAGACAGACAGACAGACAGACAGACAGACAGACAGACAGACAGACAGACACACAGACACACAGACACACAGACACACAGACACACACACATTGAACCGGTACTGGAGAATGTGCTGTATTATTGCAAGAAAGAAAATAGTTAGTACACAAATATACAGAGGGGCAAAAAAGTATTTAGTCAGCCACCAATTGTGCAAGTTCTCCCACTTAAAAAGATGAGAGAGGCCTGTAATTTTCATCATAGGTACACTTCAACTATGACAGACAAAATGAGAAACAAAATCCATATAATCACATTATAGGATTTTTAATGAATTTATTTGCAAATGATGGTGGAAAATAAGTATTTGGTCAATAACAAAAGTTTATCTCAATACTTTATTATATACCCTTTGTTGGCAATGACAGAGGTCAAACGTTTTCTGTAAGTCTTCACAAGGTTTTCACACACTTAATTTTCCACCATAATTTGCAAATAAATTCATTAAAAATCATACAATCCTTGTGATTGTCTCCACCCCCTCCAGGTGTCGCCCATCTTCCCCATTATCCCCTGTGTATTTATATCTGTGTTCTCTGTTTGTCTGTTGCCAGTTCATTTTGTTTCGTCAAGCCTACCAGCGGTTTCCCTCTGTTCCTGTCTCTTGATCGTGTTTCCCGGTTTTGACCTTTTCTGCCCGCCCTCTCTTACCAGCCGGGGTCTAGGAATGTCAAGCAGGAAGCCCTGTCTCGCCGCTATAGCCCCACGGTTACCACCCCGGAGCTCGAGACCATCCTTCCCACCTCGTGCCTGGTGACGGTACTCAGCTGGCTTTTGGGAAACAGGTTACGGGAGGCGCAGGGATCCCGAACCCTGGGGGGCCCAGATAAATGGATGTTTGCGCCTGACAATGTCCGCTCTGCGGTCCTGGAGTGGGCCCATTCCTCCAGGCTTGCCTGCCACCCGGGCTCCCGTCGGGCCATGGCCTTCGTGCGACAATGCTTTTGATGGCCTATTATGGTTCTGGATGTCACCGCGTTTGTCGCTGCCTGCTCCGGCTGGTCTCCTTCAACCACTGCCTGTCCCTCACCATCCCTGGTCACACATATCCCTGGATTTTGTGACGAGTCTCCCACCGTCTGAGGGCAACACTACCATCCTGACTGTAGTCGACCGTTTTTTCAAAGCCGCCAACACGGATTCCTCTCCCCAAACTACCCTGTGCCAAGGAGACGGCCCAGCTCATGATGCAGCATGTCTTCTGGATCCATGGACTGCCCGTGGACATGGTCTCCGACCGGGGTCCTCAGTTCTCATCCCGGTTCTGGACGGCGTTCTGCACCCTCATTGGGTTGTCGGCCAGCCTGTCCTCTGGACACCCCCAGTCGGAGCGAGCCAAACAGGACATCGAGACTCCGCCAACCCCACCACCTGGAGCCAGCAGCTTGTGTAGGTGGAATACGCCCGCAACACCCTTCCCTGCTCTGCCACAGCCCTATCGCCATTTGTGTATTCCCAGGGGTGTCAACCCCCGCTCTTCCCTGAGCAGAAAGAGGTCGGTATACCTTCTGCCCAGATGTTTGTCCGCTGCTGTCGTTGTACCTGGAGGAGAATCCAGTCGCGGCCCTACTCAAGACCACCTCCAGGTATCGACAACAAGCAGATCGCCATCAGACCCCGGCACCCTGGTATTGTCTTGGGCAGAAGGTATGACTATCCACCATCTGCCCCTCCAGGTGGAATCCCGTAAACTCTCCCCCCGGTTTATCGGCCCGTTTCCCATCTCTAAAATTATTAGCCCCTCTGCTGTTCATCTTCTGTGGCCCTGTACCCTTCGTATACATCCCACCTTTCATGTGTCCGGAGTTAAACCTGTCTCACAGCCCTTTGTCTCCTGTTTCCAGGTCCATCCCTCGCCCTGTCTCATCAACGGTCAACCGACATACACAGTGAGGCATCTCGGGATGGTTTGACCTCAGGGCAGGGGGTTCTAGTACCTGGTTGACTGGGAGGCCATGAGGAGAGGTGTTGGGTCCCCGCCAGGGACATCCTGGACCCAGGCCTCATCACGGATTTCCAACGCCGACACCCCGGTCAACCAGGTATGCACCCAGGTAGGATGCCAGGTGGTGCCCCTAGAGGGGGGAGGGGGGGTACTGTCACACCATGATCTTTCACCTGTCTTTGTGATTGTCTCCACCCCCCTCCAGGTGTCACCCATCTTCCCCATTATCCCCTGTGTATTTATAGTGGCACAAAAAAGTATTTAGTCAGCCACCAATTGTGCAAGTCCTCCCACTTAAAAAGATGAGAGAGGCCTGTAATTTTCATCATAGGTACACTTAAACTATGACAGACAAAATGAGAAACAAAATCCAGAAAATCCCATTGTAGGATTTTTAATGAATTTATTTGCAAATTATGGTGGAAAATAAGTATTTGGTCACCTACAAACAACCAAGATTTCTGTCTCTCACAGACCTGTAACTTCTTCTTTAAGAGGCTCCTCTGTCCTCCACTCGTTACCTGTATTAATGGCACCTGTTTGAACTTGTTATCAGTATAAAAGACACTTGTCCACAACCTCAAACAGTCACACTCCAAACTCCACTATGGCCAAGACCAAAGAGCAGTCAAAGGACACCAGAAACAAAATTGTAGCCCTGCACCAGGCTGGGAAGACTGAATCTGCAATAGGTAAGCAGCTTGGTTTGAAGAAATCAACTGTGGGAGCAATTATTAGGAAATGGAAGACATACAAGACCACTGATAATCTCCCTCAATCTGGGGCTCCATGCAAGATCTCACCCCGTGGGGTCAAAATGATCACAAGAACGGTGAGCAAAAATCCCAGAACCACACGGGGGGACCTAGTGAATGACCTGCAGAGAGCTGGGACCAAAGTAACAAAGCCTACCATCAGTAACACACTATGCCGCCAGGGACTCAAATCCTGCAGTGCCAGACGTGTCCCCCTGCTTAAGCCAGTACATGTTCAGGCCCGTCTGAAGTTTGCTAGAGAGCATTTGGATGATCCAGAAGAAGATTGGGAGAATGTCATATGGTCAGATGAAACCAAAATATAACTTTTTGGTAAAAACTCAACTCGTTGTGTTTGGAGGACAAAGAATGCTGAGTTGCATCCAAAGAACACCATACCTACTGTGAAGCATGGGGGTGGAAACATCATGCTTTGGGGCTGTTTTTCTGCAAAGGGACCAGGACGACAGATCCTTGTAAAGGAAAAAATGAATGGGGCCATGTATCGTGAGATTTTGAGTGAAAACCTCCTTCCATCAGCAAGGGCATTGAAGATGAAATGTGGCTTGGTCTTTCAGCATGACAATGATCCCAAACACACCGCCCGGGCAATGAAGGAGTGGCTTCGTAAGAAGCATTTCAAGGACCTGGAGTGGCCTAGCCAGTCTCCAGATCTAAACCCCATATATAATCATTGGAGGTAGTTGAAAGTCCGTGTTGCCCAGCAACAGACCCAAAACATCACTGCTCTAGAGGAGATCTGCATGGAGGAATGGGCCAAAATACCAGCAACAGTGTGTGAAAACCTTGTGAAGACTTACAGAAAACGTTTGACCTCTTGTCATTGCCAATAAAGGGTATATAACACAGTATTGAGATAAACTTTTGTTATTGACCAAATGCTTATTTTCCACCATCATTTGCAAATAAATTCATTAAAAATCCTACAATGTGATTTTCTGGAAAACAAATTCTCATTTTGTCTGTCATAGTTGAAGTGTACCTATGATGAAGATTACAGGCCTCTCTCATCTTTTTAAGTAGGAGAACTTGCACAATTGGTGGCTGACTAAATACTTTTTTGCCCCACTGTCTACCTGTGTGCTCTGTTTGTCTGTTTGTTTTGTTTCGTCAAGCCTACCAGCGTTTTGCCCTCTGTTCCTGTTTCTCGATTGTTCCTGTTTTCTAGTTTTTACCTTTTCTGCCTACCCTGAGCCTGCCTGCCATCCTGTACCTTTGTCCCACCTATCTGGATTACTGACCTCTGCCTACCCTGAGCCTGCCTGCCATCCTGTACCTTTGCCCCACCTATCTGGATTACTGACCTCTGCCTACCCTGAGCCTGCCTGCCATCCTGTAACTTTGCCCCACCTATCTGGATTACTGACCTCTGCCTACCCTGAGCCTGCCTGCCGTCCTGTACCTTTGTCCCACCTACCTGGATTACTGACCTCTGCCTACCCTGAGCCTGCCTGCCATCCTGTAACTTTGCCCCACCTATCTGGATTACTGACCTCTGCCTACCCTGAGCCTGCCTGCCATCCTGTACCTTTGCCCCACCTATCTGGATTACTGACCTCTGCCTACCCTGAGCCTGCCTGCCATCCTGTAACTTTGCCCCACCTATCTGGTTTACTGACCCCTGCCTGCCCTGGACCTGTCTTTTTCCTGCCCCTGTTGGATTAATAAACTGCTGTTAATTCGACGTTGTTTGCATCTGAGTCTTACCTGAAACGTGATAATTAGTAACAATGTGATGGTGTGGTTTGCTATAATTAATGTGCGTACAGTCAAACATAAACACACCAAATCTATTACAAATCACACTTAACCCCCGCTGCCATCCATTACATGAAAATGCTCAACATGTTTCATTACTCAACACGATTCCAGTACTGTATATGACGTAGTATCACGCTGGTGAGAGAGAGGGGCTCTCCCTGTGTTGTATGTTTAGTGGTTCTCTCCTCCATCTGTCGCGCGGGCCTCAGGGGTGTCGGCCCTGTCACAGTCAAGCTGGCTGATTGGCTGTTTAGGGATGATGGACAGCTCTGTAATGGAACAGGAGGCACCCCACTGCACTCTCCTGAGTGATGTACTGTGTGTGCGTGCATACAGTATGTGTGTGGGCAGGGTTCTCAACCCAGTTCCTGGAAAACTACCATCCTGTAGGTTTCTGCTCCAACCCTAATCTAGCACAACTGATTCTAATAATTAGCTGGTTGATAAGCTGAATCAGGTTAGTTTACAACAGGGGCTGTAGTGAACCTACAAGAGGGTATCTCTCCAGGAACAGGGTTGGAGAGCTTCTTCTTCCCATCACATTCATCCACGTACAGTGATGTATATCATGGTGTCGAGAATATGACGCAGTGACACCAGATATAGACACTCATAAAAGGTCATGACATTTGACAACATGACTTGAATATAAAAGTTGGCGTGTCATCCTACTCTCATATGAAACATATAGAAATACTCTATAACAGGGGGTGGCAACAGGTGACGTTGCCTTGGCGACGTGTCATACCGACGGTGCTCTGGATGATGGCTTGATAGGGATGAGTTCTGGCAAAAAGTTCTGCAATATAGGGAATAGGGTGCCATTTGAGACGTGGCCTTAGTGATGTCATATCGTATCATATAGCTGATGCTCTAGATGATGGGTT